>NC_057388.1:42585002-42650209 GCF_019320065.1 Cervus canadensis
TATGTTCATCAGTGATATTGGCCTGTAGTTTTCTTTTTTTGTGGCATCTTTGTCAGGTTTTGGAATTAGGGTGATGGTGGCCTCATAGAATGAGTTTGGAAGTTTACCTTCTTCTGCAATTTTCTGGAAGAGTTTGAGTAAGATAGGTGTTAGCTCTTCTCTAAATTTTTGGTAGAATTCAGCTGTGAGCCATCTGGTCCTGGGCTTTTGTTTGCTGGAAGAATTTTTTGATTACGTTCGATTTCCTTGCTTGTGATGGGTCTGTTCAGATCTTCTATTTCTTTCTGGTTCAGTTTTGGAAAGTTGTATTTTTCTAAGAATTTGTCCATTTCATCCAAGTTGTCCATTTTATTGGCATAGAGCTGCTGGTAGTAGTCTCTTATGATCCTTTGTATTTCAGTGTTGTCTGTTGTGATCTCTCCATTTTCATTTCTAATTTTGTTAATTTGGTTCTTCTCTCTTTGTTTCTTAATTAGTCTTGCTAATGGTTTGGCAATTTTGTTTATTTTTTCAAAAAACCAGCTTTTAGCTTTGTTGTTTTTGCTATGGTCTCTTAGTTTCTTTTGCATTTATTTCTGCCCTGATTTTAGATTTCTTTCCTTTCTGGCAACCCTGAGGGGTTCTTCATTTTTCTTTCTAATTCTTTAGGTGTAGAGTTAGGTTATTTATTTGCTTTTCTGTTTTCTTCGAGGTAAGCTGTAATGCTATGACCTTCCCCTTAGCACGCTTTTACAGTGTCCATAGTTTTCGGGTGTTGTGTTTTCATTTTCATTCATTTGCCTATACATATTTTGATTTTCCGTTTTTGATTTTTCTTATGATTTGTTTGGTTAATTCAGAAGCGTGTTATTTGCTCTATGTTTGATTTTTACAATTTTTTTCCTGTAATTGAGATCTATTTACTGCACTGTTGGCAGAAAAAGGATGATTGGAATTGATTTCAATTTTTTTTTATTTCCAAGACCAGATTTATGGCCCAGGATGTGATCTATTCTGGAGAAGGTTCCGTGTGCACTTGAGAAAAAGGTGAAGTTGATTGTTTTGGGGTGAAATGTCCTATAGATATCAATTAGGTCTAGCCGGTCCATTGTGTCATTTAAGGTTTGTGTTTCCTTGTTAATTTTCTGTTTAGTTGATCTATCCATAGTTGTGAGTGCGGTATTAAAGTCTCCCACTATTATTGTGTTACTATTAATTTCCTCTTTCATACTCGTTAGTGTTTGCCTTACATATTGCGGTGCTCCTATGTTGGGTGCATATATATTTATAATTGTTATATCTTCTTCTTGGATTGATCCTTTGATCATTATGTAGTGTCCTTCTTTGTCTCTTTTCACATCCCTTATTTGAAAGTCTATTTTATCTGATATGAGTATTGCGACTCCTGCTTTCTTTTGGTCTCCGTTTGCATGAAATATTTTTTTCCAGCCCTTCACTTTCAGTCTGTATGTGTCTCTTGTTTTGAGGTGGTCTCTTGTAGACAGCATATATAGGGGTCTTGTTTTTGTATCCATTCAGCCAATCTTTGTCTTTTGGTTGGGGCATTCAACCCATTTACATTTAAGGTAATTATTGATAGGTGTGGTCCCGTTGCCATTTACTTTGTTGTTTTTGGTTCACGTTTATACAACCTTTCTGCATTTCCTGTCTAGAGAAGATCCTTTAGCAATTGTTGAAGAGCTGGTTTGGTGGTGGCTCAACATCACTCATTATAGAGAAATGCAAATCAAAACACAATGAGGTACCATTACACACCAGTCAGGATGGCTGCTATCCAAAAGTCTACAAGCAATAAATGCTGGAGAGGGTGTGGAGAAAAGGGAACCCTCTTACACTGTTGGTGGGAATGCAAACTAGTACAGCCACTATGGAGAACAGTGTGGAGATTCCTTAAAAAACTGGAAATAGAACTGCCATATGACCCAGCAATCCCACTTCTGGGCATACACACCGAGGAAACCAGATCTGAAAGAGACACGTGCACCCCAATGTTCTTCGCAGCACTGTTTATAATAGCCAGGACATGGAAGCAACCTAGATGCCCATCAGCAGACGAATGGATAAGGAAGCTGTGGTACATATACACCATGGAATATTACTCAGCCATTAAAAAGAATTCATTTGAATCAGTCCTAATGAGATGGATGAAACTGGAGCCCCTTATACAGAGTGAAGTAAGCCAGAAAGATAAAGAACATTACAGCATACTAACACATATATATGGAATTAGAAAAGATGTAACGATAACCCTATATGCAAACAGAAAAAGAGACACAGAAATACAGAACAGACTTTTGAACTCTGTGGGAGAATGTGAGGGTGGGATATTTCAAAAGAACAGCATGTATATTATCTATGGTGAAACAGATCACCAGCCCAGGTGGGATGCATGAGACAAGTGCTCGGGCCTGGTGCACTGGGAAGACCCAGAGGAATCGGGTGGAGAGAGAGGTGGGAGGGCGTATCGGGATGGGGAATACGTGTAAATCTATGGCTGACTCATATCAATGTATGACAAAACCCACTGAAATGTTGTGAAGTAATTAGCCTCCAACTAATAAAAAAAATAAAAAATAAAAATAAAATAAAAATAAAATAAAATAAAATAAAATATCAAAAAAAAAAAGGGAGTAAATCCTAAAAGTCCTCATCATAAAGAAAAAATGTCTTTTTCTTTTATAGTGTATCTAAATGAGATGATGAATGTTCACTGAACTTACTGTGGTAATCACTTCATGATGTATACTAGTCAAATCATTAGGCTGTATACCTTAAACGTATACAGCTCTGTATGTCAATTATATCTCACAGCGAAAGGAAAAAAAAGTAGAAATTGACCAACTGGTTCTAAAAACTATATGGAAACAGAGCTAATAATAGCTGAAACACCTTTGAAGAAAAAGAACAGAGCTGGGAGGAGCCACACTGCTGAATATCAAGACTTGTTCTAAAGCTGTTACTATTGAGATGGTGGCCCTGGCATAAGGATAGACAATAGAGAATTGGAAGAGAACAGAATCCAGCAAAAGACCTATCCATATATGACACTTGATTATGTAAAAGGGGGCACAGCGCAGAAGGGAGAAGATGGTCTTGCAGCAAATGGACATTCATATGAAAGAGAAAACTGAAAATAAAATTTGACTGCTCCCATGATCATGACAGGAAAAAACTCTAGGAAAAAAAATATCAGGAGTGTATCTTCATGAAGTAAGATTAGCAAAAATTTCCAAAATGGAATACAAAAAGCACTAGCTATAGAGGAAAAGATAAATAAATCAGAACAAATTAAATTTAGGAACTCTGGTTCCTAAAGTAAAAGACACCAATAAGACAGTGAAAGATCTTCCACTTTGTTGGATAGGATGTTTGAAAATCATATAACAGACAAGGGTTTGTATCCAGAATGTGTAAAAATAATTTCTATAAATTTATAAGAAAAACATAGATACTCCTATAGAAAGATATTTAGATGGCAAAAAGCATGTGAATATGTGTTCAATATTATTACTAAACAGGGAAATACACAAACAAAAATTCCAAAGATACACGTCCACCAGAATGGCTAAAATTATAAAGACAGTATCAAGTGTTGCTGAGACTATGGAACAACTTGACCTCACATGTCCTCTAGTGGAAGTAAAATTGATGCAACCATTCTGGGAAAATGTACATTACATGTATATCTTATGACCCAACTAGTCCTCCCCTAGGCTTACACTGAAGAAAAATGCTTGTATATGTGAACCAAAAGACACATATGAAAATATTGATAGCACCACTATGTGTAATAACTAAAAATGAATAAAAAACATAAAAACCAAAGTTCTATGAACCACCAAATGATAAATGCTGTGTGCTTTAATCATGCAAGAATAAACAATAAAGTCCGTATGATAATAAAGAACATGGAGCAATGACAATGAAGGTGCTACTGCCACACATCATGGATGAACTTCTCAAACATAATATCGAGAAAAATGTCATCCACTCCCCAAATATATATACACATATAGTGTGTGCGTGTGTGTGCGTGTGTATGTATTTCACATGCATAAACTGGTACCTAGCCATAGACTAAGGGAACACTATGCTAATCTCTGGAGATTTCTCTTTACCACTTCCTCCCCTATGATACTCTGCTCCACAAATCCTGTGCCATTTCAGCCTGAAAAAACCCCACCATGAAATCTTCAGGCTTTGTTAGGGTCCTCCTTGCAAACAGCCTCTAAGAGGGAGTTCAACAAATTGAAGGGCTCATCTCATTTGTTGGGCTTCCCTTGTGGCTCAGTTGGTAAAGACACCGCCTGCAATGAGGGAGACCTGGGTTCAATCCCTGGGTTGGGAAGATCCACTGGAGAAGGGAAAGGCTACCTACTCCAGTATTCTGGCCTGGAGAATTCTATACAGTCCATGGGGTCGCAAAGAATCGGACACCACTGAGTGACTATCACTTTCACTTTCACTTTCTCATTTGTTTGTCTCCTTCCAGGGATCACAGTCTTGCAATGGCCTGTTATCCAAAGTCAAAAAACCAGTTTCATATATGTTCCTCAGTTTTCCAGTTACTTACAGCAGGACCATAGTAATAAAAAACTACAAGTGTTTGGATTCCATTCTTGGAAGCTCTGATTCAAGGTGAGACGCTGATATCTGCATTTTGAAAAAGTACATAAAAATCATTCTGCAATCCCCAGTTGTCTATGATAAGAAAAAGGTCACTGTCATTAACTGACAGGCCTATGGTTCCCTATTTGAAATACTGATCATCACATTTACACACACACTAGTGTGTATTTTCAATTTGCATATATTATCATTTCAATTAGTATGTATTTATATATATGTTATTTTAACTAGGCTTCCCTGGTGTCTTAGTGGTAAAGAATCTGCCTGCCAACGCAGGAGACATGCATTTGATCTCTGATCTGGGAAGATCTCTTGGAGAAGGAAATAGCAGTCCACTCTAGTATTCTTGTCTGGAGAACCCCATGGACAAAAGGAGCCTGGCAGGCTACAGGCCTTGGGGTTGCAAAGAGTCAGACAAGACTTAGCAAATGAACAACATATTTTAACTATACTGGGCATTGTGACCCTATGAATTTGAATTCTGAAGTGAAAATATATCCACCATTTTTAAAGCATAGAATAAAGTTTGCTTGGCATGGATGCTTCATTTTTAAAAATCACATTGGATGTGCCTTTACAAGTGATATCTCTGTTCAAGGATTTTTAACTGCATGGATCTTTTAAAAAAAATTACTGAGCTCATTTACAACTGGATTCTGTAATATGTAGCAGTTTTTGGACTATGCAAACACATACCATAACTTGCATACATATATATATATTTTAAATATTACAATAGCATTAATAGCTAATATTTATTGAGCACTTATGTGCCAGGCACTGAACTAAAGTCTTCATATTGATCATAACCTATGAATCTCAAAACCACCATAAAATGTAGGTCTTGTCATTATCTTCTTTTATGAAGTTGGTATCTTGCCCGATGTTAGGCAATGAAGAGGTTGAGAACCACACAATTCAGTTCAAATGCTTATGATATCAAACTGTACTTATAAAAACTATGCTACAAAATACATGTAGAATCAGAAAAATTCCCCCAAATATTTTGGAATAAAGTGAAACAGTGAAAGAATGTTGACCAAACTTTTTTCTTTCTCAGATTAATAAGATTTTAAAGCTTACCTCTTATGGAAAGAAGTAGAGTAAAAAATTGGCAAATGGGAATTTTTCTAATGATAACCCTTTTCCCTCAAGCAACCAGTGACCTTTCAAGTCAATATTTACTAATATTGATTGAAATCTAAACATACAGTAAGTTTAACTGAAAAAGGAAGTTTTGCCATATCAAAGAACTTTGACACAGATAAAGAAGAAAATGATTAATCCTGGGGGAAATCAGAACTTTGATCCCATGTTTACCTGCACATGACACTTCATCAGAGAAGAGTCATTAAAAGGAATCAGTGATTTCAGGAATTCCTTGAATCAATGCATAGCTCTCCCCATGTTTATAAAAAGCCCATTTGTCTCTCTGTGCAAACTGACTGGGTTCTGTGTAGCTGCCTCTGAACAGCTGGGTTCTGTTCAATCAAGCCACAAAGGCTGAACTCAAAATTGTTCGGTCATCAGGTAAGGTACTGTCTCATCTCCAAAACAAATTCTCTTTTATTAACTTTCACTAAAAACACTAAGGCAGTCTGCATATGTGCATCAGAGACTGCCATTAAAGGACAGGGCAGGGAATAATTTTCCATTACTTCTGTTTCTGTTCTTTGTGTTTTTGTTTTTTTTTTAAATACACCACCTCCCTTTCCTTTGTCCTTCCACACCCAGAAACATGTATTTGCCTGGGGTTAATGAAACTTGGGTTAATGAACACCATATGACTAGAAATGATATCCATGTTTTCATAGTGAACATTTAGGATTGTTCATCTTCTTCACCTCTTACAGCAATTGCCAAGTGAGAGTTAGACTATCCTGGAGATCTAATGAACAACTGTTTCACTTACTCATGATATAATTTGGGCTGCTGCAAAAACTGCTTTCTCAAAAAAGATTAAAAAATAGATAAACAAGTCTTCTTCTATCACTTCATATCTATAACTATCACTTCATAAACAATTTCAATCAAAGTCCTAACATCTGGTGTCTTAGAGGAAAGCCTTGGAAACATGGTAGGAGAACACACGCTTTGGCTCAGACTCCTTGGACTTGGGTCCTAACACAACCACCTACTGGCTGTGTAATCTTGAGCAAGTCACTTACCCATCCTGCACCTTACCCCCTGATTGGTAAGTTGGGAATAGTATCTGTCTCATAGGGCTGTTGTGAAACTGAGCAGGCATTTTGAGGGGACAAACATTCAGTCATTTGACTGTTCTCATGGCCGTTGTGGTGATGAATTCTCTCAAACACATGTCAATTAATCTGAAATAGGAAAGTCACTACCTGATAAACTTCCAGATGTTCAAGCTGGATTTAGAAAAGGCAGGGGAACCAGAGATCAAATTGCCAACATTCATTGGATCATAGAAAAGGCAAGAGAATTACAGAAAAATATCTACTTCTGCTTCATCGACTACACTAAAGCCTTTGACTGTGTGCATCACAATGAACTGTGGAAAATTATTCAAGAGATGGGAATACCAGATCACCTGACCTGCCTCCTGAAAAATCTGTATGCAGGTCAAGAAGCAACAGTTAGAACCAGATATGGAACAATAGACCGGTTCCAAATTGGGAAAGGAGTACGTCAAGGCTGTATATTGTCACCGTGTTTATTTAACTTATATGCAGAGTACATCATGAGAAACACTGGGCTCATGAAGCACAAGCTGGAATCAAGATTGCCGGGAGAAATATCAATAACCTCAGATACGCAGATGACAGAAAGTGAAGAAGAACTGAAGAGCCTCTTGATGAGGGTGAAAGAGGAGAGTGAAAAGCTGGCTTAAAACTCAACATTCAAAAAAACAAAGATCATGGCATCTGAATCCATCACTTCATGGCAAATAGAAGGGGAAACAATGGAAACAGTGACAGACTTTATTTTTTTGGTCTCCAAACCACTGCAGATGGTGACTGCAGCCATGAAATTAAAAGACACTTGCTCCTTGGAATAAAAGCTATTACGAATCTAGACAGCATATTAGAAAGCAGAAACATTACTTTGCCAACAAAGTCTATCTACTCAAAGCTATGGTTTTTCCAGCAGTCACGTATGTGGCAACAGGGCTGGTAAAGGTCAGTTTTCACTCCAATCCCAAAGAAAGGCAATGCCAAAGAATGTTCAAACTACCACACAATTGCTCTCATCTCACACGCTAGTAAAGTAATGCTCAAAATTCTCCAAGCCAGGCTTCAACAGTATGTGAACCGTGAACTTCCAGATGTTCAAGTTGGATTTCAAAAAGGCAAAGGAACCAGAGATCAAATCGCCAACATCGTTGGATTATGAAAAAAGCAAGGGAGTTTCAGAAAAACATCTATTTCTGCTTTATTGACTGCCAAAGGCTTTGACTGTGTGGATCACAACAAACTCTGGAAAATTCTAAAAGAGACGGGAGTTCCAGACCACCTGACCTGCCTCTTGTGAAATCTGTATGCAGGTCAGGAAGCAACAGTTAGAGCTGGACATGGAACAACAGACTGGTTCCAAACAGGGAAAGGAGTACATCAAGCCTGTTTATTGTCACCCTGCTTATTTAACTTATATGCAGTGTACATCATGAGAAACACTAGTCTGGATGAAGCGCAAGCTGGAATCAAGATTGCTGGGAGAAATATCAATAGCCTCAGATATGCAGATGACACCACCCTTATGGCAGAAAGTGAAGAAGAACTAAACAGCCTCTTGATGAAAGTGAAAAGGAGAGTGAAAAGGTTGGCTTAAAGCTCAACATTCAGAAAACTAAGATCATGGCATTTGGTCCCATCACTTCATGGCAAATAGATGGGGAAACAGTGGAAACAGTGACAGACTATTTTTCTGGGCTCCAAAATCACTGCAGATGGTGACTGTAGCCATGAAATTAAAAGACGCTTACTCCTTGGAAGGAAAGTTATGACCAACCTAGGCATTATATTAAAAAGCAGAGACATTACTTTGCCAACAAAGGTCCGTCTAGTCAAGGCTATGGTTTTTCCAATAGTCATGTATGTGAGATGTGAGAGTTGGACTAGGAAGAAAGCTGAGCATCCAAGAATTGATGCTTTTGAACTGTGGTGTTGGAGAAGACTCTTGAGAGTCCCTGGACAGCAAGAAGATCCAACCAGTCAATCCTAAACTAAATCAGTCTGAATATTCATTGGAAGGACTGATGTTGAAGCTGAAACTCCAATACTTTGATCACCTGATGCAAAGAAACGACTCATTTGAAAAGACCCTGATGCTGGAAAAGATTGAAGGCAGGAGGAGAAGGGGATGACAGAGGATGAGATGGTTGGATGGCATCACCGACTCAATGGACATGAGTCTGAGTAAACTCTGGGAGTTGGTGATGGACAGGGAGGCCTGGCATGCTGTAGTCCATGAGGTCACAAAGAGTCAGACACAACTGAGAGAATGAACTAACTGAACTGATAGGGTTAAGAATTCCCTAGATCAACCATATTTGCAGCATATCCCAGCTAATTCCATCCAGGCTTAAGTCTCTTTACAATTATCTCCCACATACAGAATCTTCCATGACTAGCCTTGCCCAAACAGACCTCATGCATATTCTTCCAAATTTGAAAATTAATGTAGTTGTTGCCTGGCTCACTCTTATGGTTTATCACATACTCTTTTGCTTTTTCAATTATACTTCTCTGATTTCTCCCTTACACTTGGCATCAGTGTCTTCTCATCATATCTCCTTTTATCTCTTCAATCAAGGCAATCCCCCAAAAGGGCTGATAGCACACCCAACAGCTGGGATAATAATCCTTCATTCCTGATGGGGGGCTAGGTGGTACACCAGGATATCTGCTATAGTATTCAGGACAGGGTTAGTATAATAACCATAGAAGGTAGGGCCAGACCTTCCTGCACTTGGGCAGAGATTTTCTATCTGTCCCTTTGTGATAGCGTTGGGTACAGACATTCCTAGGGAGATGGATTGGGTTACCTCTGAGGATTGACTCTGTTTATTATCAGCCTATAATCAATAACCATTGAGCGTCTTCCTTAGGCAAATAATCATTGCCCTAGTGAATCAAAACATCAATGCTAACAAAACATAAGTATGTTTTGAGCACTCGTGTTCAATTACAGATCCAAGGAATTCCACCGATGATTTCATTCCCCAAACTATAACCAAGAGAAGTTGAAGAAGAGCTCAGAGCTGGCTCTAAATCTTTAAAACAACAACAACAAAAACAAACTGTATGGAACTCTTTGAGAAACAGAAGGTGGTTGGGTCTAGGGTAGGATAGATGATGAGGCATGCTTTAAAGAACCAAATGGTGATAGGCTGGCAGGAAATTTTCTAGTTATGATCTTTTCCCAACATTCCCTAAGCAGAGATTACTGCCTTCTCTAGCACAATCACAGGGCTTTTAAGAAGCTCTGGAAGCTGCAGAGATAAAGAATAGACAGTTTAAGTACAGATGAACTGTCAAGCACCTGAGCTGACCTGTTCTTTCTCAAAGAACCCCCACAACTTTAGCAATGGCATCCTAGGATAAAAGCAGTTCCCAAGAAGAAGGGCTGAACTCCTGGGTGGAAAGGATGAGGTGGGGGTGGCTTATCCTTCTGTTTCAGCTTGAGGGTCTCTCCACCTGGGTCATTTTCCCGAAATCACCTGGTCTGGAACTCCCTATTTTCTAACTCACTTGAAGAAATGCTAGCCAGTGTCTAATAAGTTTTTTGTTCTTCTCTCCAGGTAGACATCACTAGCTGAATATATTAGCCAGGGATCTAGCAGGAGATAGTGGCATATTCAGCCTGATAATTTGAGAAAACTTTAATATTAAGACTATTTACAGTTGTGTGGGCAGCATATGGTAGTACTTAAGTACTAGTAACAGACCTGGAAGGAGGTAAGAGATATTAGAATCAAAAGAAGACAGTCCAGATTCCAATCTTCAGTCAAGGACACAGACAACACTATAGGGAGGGAAGTGAGAGAATAAATACCCTTGACCTCACGCTCTCCCTCCCACCATTCTCCTGATGATTCTTTCCAGAAGCCAGAGGGCAAGGGAACCTCTCCAAGTTGTTTGAGGTCAGTCTTAAAGGATACTGAGCAGGGTGGGAAAAGATGGTGAGTGGATCTGGAGGGGTAAACAGAAGACCTCCAGAACACAAAGCCAGCTGAAGATCCCAAGGAACAAACAATGAGATCTCTTCCAAGGACAAACACTATAAAATGAAAGCAAACACTGAACAACTTACACGCAAAAAACAGGATTAATGTAAGAAACATTTTAAATGGATAAAAATTCAGTGATATAAGGAATATTAGAAACATGAAGCAGAGAAAAGTAATTATGAAAAACAGGCAACTGAACATATTGTGATGGGGAATAATACAATAAATGGTTTAACAGCAGAATGATTATAGTCAAAGAACAAATTAGTGAGCTGGAGGACCTTCCCATAGTTTTGGGTATCCAATCCTTCCTTGGATCCCATGAGTCAAAGTAAGTTGCCTCTCTGCATAAGCTAGTTCTATCCCTGGCTTCCACACCAGTATACTTTAACACTTATTGTGTTATTTAAACACTTATTTAATACTTACTGTGATTAACAGATGAATGTAGATTATGAAAAAGAAAATAGTACTGAGATGACGTTTCTGAAGCCCTTCCTCTGTATCAGACATCACCTTAAGTGCTTTCAGTGTCTTAACTCTGCCCTCAACAATCTTAGATGGTAGGCGGTACGCTTATTTCCATTTTACAGATGAAAAATACTGAGACACGGAAAGGCAAAGAAACTTATCCAAGGTTACACAGCTAGTAATCAGTAATGTCAATATTCTTAATCATTGTGATGTGGTGCCTTATATAGTGTAAAACACTGTATGTACGTGGTGCATTATTAACATTTGGAAGAAAATAACATAAGAATTAGTGTCCATGTTATTGTAATTAAATAATTACTCTGAGATACAGTGTCTTTTTTTTTGGTCAGTATCTCATATAGGAACTTTCAAGAAGTATTCATGACATTTGGTACTTCTAACCTATTGTTTCAGTTCTCTGATTTTAAATACCTGAATCCAAATGAATTTTTATTGTGTCCCCAGTTTTTATGAATGACTGATATCAGTATTTCAGCTTCGACAGCTACAGAGCAACATACAGTGTCTACCTCTTGGTTATGCTCCCAAAGAAAGAAACGGTCATATTCTGATGTTTTATTATCAGGAAAGCTAGTGAATGATCTACATAGAGTTCACACCAGAGCTGCAGAGTTTGATAGAATATGATCGAATCATCTAAAATGCATGCAGGGTCTTACTACTGCAGCTCTAAGTCAAAAGGTCAACCATTGTGCTGCATGGTTCTCCTGGCAAGAGTACTTCTAAATTTATGTTAAACTTATAAAGTACTTTCTCAAGATTAGCAAATCAGATTCTGGTGAATACCAAAGTTTATCGAGTTTATTCCCAGAAGAGTTTGGAAAGTTGCACATTAAGTTTTCTACTCCTTCCTCTTAGCCTTCCCTGCCAAAGGATGTGTCAACTTTTTGTTAAAGGCAGCACCCAAGGGAGAGAGGCTTTTGCCTCCAGGTTATTCCTTCCCTGGTGTCTGATTTCCTACAGAGTGCTAATTATTGATGAAAACCTGTTAGATGGAGTTTGTGCACTGGGCATCCTTGTACCAGAAATAGGAAATGAAATTACCACTTCATTTCATGTAAATATGAAGTTGCCACCAAGAAGGCAACAATTAGTGCCAACATTAGATGTGAACTGGTGAGCCCTGGGGAGCATGCTGGCTTTCTGTCTATAAAGGGCTAAGATGGGTGAGGAAACTGAGCTGGCCAGAAAGGATTTGTTTTTCTTGCAGTATAATATCTGACACTGCATGGTTGGAGTTTCACTCCTTAGTTTAAGATTTTGCTAGGTTATTGAATTACAATTAATCTAAGGAAAGGAGACATTTAAAATCTTTTCAATTCTCTATTATCTTATTGGGAATGAGTTGCAGATCCTATGTGGTATGTTTTAGAAATGGAAATAAAGAATAAAAATGCACCTCTAGAAGGAGCGATGAGGGACAGGAGCTTAGAACAAATACAATGTTGTCCAAGTCCTGCCTTGCAGTGTCATGTCTGACTAGTTTGGGTCTCACTGAGTCACTCATTCATTGAACCAAAGGGGAATCAGAGTGGCCTGACCATCCCACAGGAGTAATTGGGAGGAGTTCTTTCCATAAAAAGGGAATCACGTAGGCCTTGAATCAAGTGAAAAGGAAAGGGGAACCCCCAGTGACATTGTTATATTTGGTAACAATAAAGCCAATACATTTGAGCAGACATGATGAAGCAACTGCTCTGGGCAAAGTTCTACTTGAAGGAGGTAAAGGGAGAAGAATGGAATGAAAAGAACTGGTTGCCCTCCCCCTTTGAAAATCCAGCAAGAAAAATGATATAGATACACAAAGCAACGAACAGCAATTCAAAGCAACATGTCTGATACTTCAAACTGGTAAAAACAAAGGCAGAGTATGTAAGTGAAAGTTGGATTTGAGCAAGATTGATCAGAGAACACTTCCTGCAGAAAAGATCTGAGCCTTACCGGAAGGTCATGTCAGTCAAAGGCATCAGGGAAGAGGCCATTTTCAAGTGCTTTTGGTCTTTAGTAACTGCCTAACATGTACAAATGAGTATAGACATTGATTATATGGGCCTCTGGGTTTCAATTACATTATCAGAATAGAAGCAGTTTTCAGTGAAAGAAGCCATCCCCCATTGCACTATAACTATCATTGTAACTATGAATTGCAGCTCGGGAAAGTTTTCCTAAGTCTACCTACCTCTGTAATCTCATAAAACCTCATATGTACCCCTCCATTATACTTGCAATATTATAATTTTTTTATGGCTGTTTGAGAATTCCAAGTGCTGGGACCGTGTCTTTTGCATCCTAGCACCCCCAATACCTGATACAGGGTATTGTACATACTTGGCACTAATACTACAGCGCAACACAGTATTGGTTGGCACTAATACTCATTCAATTAAAAATCAATACCAACTGAGCACTTACCTTATGTCAGTGGCATAGAGAAATGAACAAGATCAATGGGATTCTTGCTCTGACAGTCCATATATGCGAAACTTGCCAGTGAGAGGGTAAGTGGATGACAGAGCAAATGTTTCCATATTCAGGTGCTGTAGATGCTGACCTGTAGGCCTTTTCTCCTTCTTGAAAAAGGTAAAACTCTTCGGTTGAAAACTTGTCTTTGTCTCACTGATAAGTGTTTCCACAGAGGTCCAAGGCTACCCCCTGGAACAGAAAGGTTTGTGGTTGGAAGGACGGTCAGAAGGAGCCTGTCAGGGGGAGACGGCCTGGCAAGGTGACAGGGTCCAGGATAATCAGGCCCCCAGGGTCTGAGCACCAAGAGGGCTGCTTTGTCAGTCCTAAGTGGGGTTTGTCTATACAATATTTTGCCTAAGCTCTCTCTCCTTTTCCAGTTCCAGATTCTGTCAGCTCATCAATCTATTTACAAGATGTCCAATACTCATTTATGTGCTGTTCCTCTCAAGAAGCCCATGATGTGAATTTCTAGCTAAGTCTAATGTTTCCATTTTTACTCTCTGAAGACTATCCTGATAAAAATTTTTCCCCAGCAGCTTGGAAAATATAGTTTGCCATAAAAATAATCATTACTAGCTATTCATCATCTAATCCTGAGCAGCCCTGAAATTTTTCTAAAAAGTTTGAATAGGAAAGTAAGTGAAAGTCACTCAGTCCTGTCCAACTCTTTGTGACCCCATGGACTGTATAGTCCATGGAATTCTCCAGGCCAGAAGACTGGTGTGGGTAGCCTTTCCCTTCTCCAGGGGATCTTCCCAACCCAGGGATCAAACCCAGGTCTCCCACCTTGCAGGCATATTATTTACCAGCTGAGCCACCAGGGAAGCCCAAGAATACTAGAGTAGATAGCTTATCCCTTCTCCAGTTGATCTTCCCCACCCAGGAATCGAACCAGGGTCTCCTGCATTGCAGGCAGATTCTTTACCAGCTGAGCTATGAGGGAAACCCCAAGGAAAGTAAAGCGTGTCTTAAATTTAGAAGATAAAATAATGAAGGTAGACAAGTGACTTATAAAATAATGGATTTTGTATTTATCACAATTCAGTGGTGACAAACACTCCAGTCTTTAACAATGCAGAGTTTTAAAACAAAAATCACTAAATTCTATATAGCATTTTATAAATTATCTCCTGCTTCTAAAATCCAACCCACAAAGGATATTGGAATGGTATTTACTATGTGACTAATGATGAAACTTTCCCTGGAGATGAAAATAGCAACCCACTCCAGTATTCTTACCTGGGAAATCCCATGGATAGAGGAGCCTGGTTGTCCACAGTCCATGGGTTGCAAAGAATCAGACACAACTTAGCGACTGTACAGCAACAATGATGAAACTTTAGGCAACCTTTTTTTCTTCTTCCCAACTTTATGAAAAGTTTCAAGTAAAGCTGAAAAAAAGAGTAGAGTATATACTTAGATGCCCCCACTTAGACTGAACCATTGTTTTGCTAACTTTGGTTTATTTATGCATGTACAAAGATATGTCTCTCTTGCTGAACTATTCAAAAATAAGTTGCAAACATCATAAATTAGATACTTAAATATTTCAGAATTTTTCAATTTAAAATAATGATATTCTTTTTTTATAGCTATAATATCATTTTTACCTTAAGAAAGTTAGAAATCATTCCCTAATATTGTCTAATATAAGACCAAGTCTATATTGCCTCAATTGTCCCCTAAAAAGCAACTTTTTTGTTTTTGTTTTTTACTAAGATGTAGTTCACATACCTGGTAGCTCAGACGGTAAAGAATCTGCCTGCAGTGTAGGAGACCTGGGTTGGGAAGATCCCCTGAAGAAGGGAATGACAACCCACTCCAGTATTCTTGCCTGGAGAATTCCACGGACAGAGGAGCCTGGTGGGATACAGTCCATGGAGTCACAAAGGGTTGAACACGACTGAGCTACTAATACTTTTTCACATATCATAAAATTAATATTTTCCAAGTATATGTTTTAGTGATATTTGTATATACCATTATGACTAATTCTAGAATATTTTCATCCCTTCAAGGAAATCCCTTACCCTCTAGCAGTTACTCTTCATGCCCTCCTCCCTCCAGCCCTGCCAACTATTAATCTGCTTTCTGTCTCTATGGATTAGCCTATTCTGGACATTTCATGTGGGTGGAATCATACAATATATGGCCTTTATGTCTGCTTCTTTCACTTAGCACAATGATTTTAGGGTTCATCCATGCTGGAGACTGTATCAGTATTCCATTTCTTTTCATAACTGAATAATTCATTGTTGCAAAATAAAACTCCATCATGTGGATATACATCTTATTTACTCATTCGTCAGTTGACTGGACATTTGGGTTGGTTTTACTTTTTGATTTTTATGAATAATGTTGCTTTGAATATTAATGTACAAATTTTTGTGTGGACATATGTTTGCAACTCCCTTGAGTCAATATCTAGGAATGTAATTGCTGGGTCATATGGTAACTCTGATATTTTGAGGCACTTCCAAACTGTTTCCAAGGCAGCTGAACTATTTCACATACCCACTGACAATACATGAGGGTTCCAGTTTCTTCATATCTTCATCAACATTTAACGATTGTTCATCTTTTTGATCACAGCCAACCTAACGTGTGTAAAGTGGTACCATTGTGGTTTTGATGTTGTTATGTATGTTGTTTAGTCACTGAGTCATGTCTGACTCTTTTGTGACCCCATGGACTATAGCCTGCCAGGCTCCTATGTCCATGAGATTTCCCAAGCAAGAATGCTGGAATGGGTTGCCATTTCCTTCTCTAGGGGATTTCACCTGCATCTCCTGCATTGGTAGGTGGATTCTTTACCACTAACACACCACGGAAGGACTGGTTTTGATATTGTTGTTGTTCAGTTGCTAAGTCACGGCCAAATCTTTGCATTTTGATGTACATTTACCTAGTAACAATGATGCTGAAAATCTTTACATGTACTTATTGACCATTTAAATAGATGCTTGGAATACTGTCTATTTAAATTCTTTGTTCATTTTAAAATTGGGTTGTCTTTTGTTGTTGAGTTGTAAAAGTTCTTCATATTCTGGATATCAAACTTTTTTCAGATATGTGACCTGCAAATATTTTCTCCCATTTTGTGAGTTGTATTTTCACTTTCTTGATGCTGTCCTTTCAAGCACAAAAGTTTTCATCCTTGATGATGTTCAATCAAGCTATGTCTCCTTTTGTTAATTGTTTTTTTGGTGGTGTTTCTAAGAAACAGTTGCCTAATCCAAGGTCACAAAGACTTACTTCTAAGTTTTCTTCTAAGAGTTTCATAGTTTTGTTTCTACGTTTAGGTCTATGATTAATTTTCAATTAAAATTTGAATGTGGTGTGAAGTAGGGTATGACTTCATTATTTTCACATGGTTATCCAGCTGTCCTAGCATTACTACTTGAAAAGACCATTCTTCCCACTGAATTCTTTCACTCCTGTCAAGAATTAGGAGATGATAAATATATATCTTTTTTAAGACTCTCAGTTCTGTCCCATTGTTCTATGTGTTTAAACATATGCTAATTTTATGCCAGTCTTGATTATTGCGCTTTCTAGTAAGTTTTGAAATTGTTAACTGTGTATCCTCCAACTTCACTCTTCTTTTTCAAGATTGTTTTGGGTATTCTGGCTTCCCTGTATTTCCACATGAATTTTAATATCAGCTTGTCAATTTCTACAAAAAGACAGCTATGGCTTTGATAAAGATTGTGTTTCATATTTTTAAAACTTGCAAAGAATGACTATAAGTGATAGCCAATATGCTTTTCTAAGCAAAGAGATTTTTTAAAGGACAATCACTTTTAACTATTTTCATTGTTTCAAAGGACTAAATGTGGGTATTTATTCTCATTTTTAAATAACTTCATTCATTTTAAAGAAAAAAATTACATTAAATACATGCAAAACTGAATTTCAAAGGGTGTTCATGAATAAAGATGTGTGCTGCCAAGTAATCTACAGCACTCTTACCAAGAAATAGTGCTCTTTAATCAACAACTTTTTTTAAAGATAATTTTGCAAAGGATTTTCTTCTTTTGAAGAAATCTGATTGCTAATTATTAAAGAGAGTACTACATATCTCCAACAATTAAGTGAGGAACAGATTGAAAGATAAATTTTCAGTGAATGAAAATTCAAAAAGCAACAACCACATTTCAATCTGTTGGTGTAGTCTCTTAAAATGCTACTTTATAGAAGGCTGATTGCCCATGGGCTCAGTTAGAAATACTGTCAAAGAAAAAAAATTTAAATGTTTCTCCTCATAGATTTGGTGCCAAACCCTTAAAATTGATTTTTTTCACTGCTCTTTATCTTCCTCAGTATATCCTCATCACTCACCCCACCTTCTCTTCACTGAGTGCTTCTTTTTGAGGGGAATTTCAGGTACAGACTTCTTAAAAGCATGTTAAAGTTAAAATACATTATTACTTAATTTATTTTCTTGCATCTAGGTAACTGCTGATCCATTCTATATCAAGTTCTTAGGTTACAGCCTGAAAAAGTATCAAAACATAGGTGGGGAGTATATGGATCAATTCAGGTGGGTGCACATGTAAGTATCAAAATAGGATGCTATCCACCCTCCCCTGATTCTACAACAGGCAGACTTATGTGTAAAACTTCCTAATAATAAAAATGTTTTGGTACTCCTAAGATAAAACATCTTCAATAGGAATTAAACTGGATTAGATAAGTAAAAAGTAGAAAAAATAATACACAAATATTTATGTCATAATTGTGAATTCTGCCAGCTGCAAAAACCTCTTATAAAGTATCTACTTTGTGGATGCAAATTTTAATGTCAAAATGATAATTTTTAATCACTTGGTTTGCTTCTGAGTCACGTACCTTCTCCGCTGTCAGAAAGTCTATGTTCAGAGAAGGAAATTCACCTCAATACAGTTAAATAGGAAATGTAGATAGTGAGGTAAATCTAGTAAAAAAATACTTAAGTAGCATATTCCAAAACAAATATAAGTGGTATTTTTCTTATCTACTATGTTTAAGTCTCTAATCCACTAGCCTCCATGTCTTATATTAAATTACCAGAAGTTGAACATTTGTAGACTTAATTTGTTTGGGCTTCAAAAGGTAACATATTAAAGCTAATACTCACTCACACACAGATATATTCAACTCTACCAGTTTTACTAAAAGGTTTATTAATCTGCCAGTTAGGTGCAATTTCTGAGAATGTCTTTGTTTAGTCTGGTTTGAAACAACTCTAGCCTGGGCTTTCCTTGCTTCAAAATCCTTATAGAAAATTATTATAATAAAGTATAATTTTCATTATACTGTTTCCATATTTTTAACTCGTAATTTGTTAGTATTGAAGAATCTACTCTATGAAAGTAGCTTTGAAATTACTTTTTTTTTTACTCTGACCCATATAAAAAATACATTTTACATTGCAAATCAGTACACACACAGGAATATGTGTATGTGTGTGTGTGTGAGAAACAATAGAAGTTTTATAAAACAATACTTGTTCTTACTACATGCAATGCATTCTGAGATTTTCTATTCTATTTCCTGAATTTTATAAAAAGGCTGAGTAATCCACCCAACTGATTTCACAATTCAGTAATGGACCCCAACTGGCAGTTTGACAAACACTGTTTAGAGAAAGACCGTCTTATCACATCAGAGTAATCCAAGAATCGAACCTCAGTTTGTTACCTGATAATCCCAGCTTTGACTCAGCTGCTACCCACTTTAAGCAACAGAGATGGCTTATATTCTTTCCTGTTTTCTTTCTTCTGTAGTAGTCTCAGATCCCACATACTGCAGGGAAATACAAACACGCTAAGAGATAAGACTGAGCAATCATGTAGCGTCAGTTGTAGGCTTTGAAACACACTCTCATCTTAAACATAAAAATCTATAAAATTGGGACTATGTAATCAGCAATCAAGAGAAGGACAAATATTAAAGGGGAAATAGTGCACAAAAGCAAAACACATATAACATTCTACAATGTCTGCCTCCTTCTATACTCATTTTTTATCCTTTGTCCTTCCAAAATTTTTTTGCTCAGTGGGTAGAATATGGTTGCCTTCTTTGCCCTAATGTCTGTTTTCTTTCCCAGAAAGCTGCTTTTTTCTCAGACTCATGGCAGCCTTCCATGCAGTTTCTCTCCATCCTTCTCTAGCACTCCCTGAATAATGGAAGCTCTTTTATTCAATCCAGGGCACTAGCTCTCACTTGACTCCTCACCCACTAATCAATCACTCATTGCCCAAGGATTCCCAGTAACCTCTGGCTCCACTTCCTCCTTGCCAGAACATCTTTTCAGCTTTCACCAAACAAAGGCACATGACTATGTCGCCAACCTAGGTAAGAACAACACAAAACAAAAGAGGGGCTTAATTTTTTTTTTTTCATTTCATTGCAGACAGCATTGCAGTCTACTGGGTAGATATTAACCACTGTATTTACCCAACATAAGATAAACATTTTATTCAATTTACCCGGGAATTAGGTGGAATTAATTCAGCCACAGGGAATCCCCTGCCCCAGCCCTGAGTAGAGAAAAATTCCCTTCAGTGACCTCAGCTTTTCTGTTTAACTGCACATATCACCTAGGTAGTGGGGCTGTGTCATTTTTAATCATTCATCTCATCACTTGTGGTTATTGTTAATTAGTTTTACTTTTCCTACAATGACTCTCTTCTTGTTACTGACATGACCAAACTAAATAAAAATTAAACTTGTAACCTAGAATGGAATAGAACCAGACCATCAACATTCTGTCCAAAAATGTGGTTTCAGCATCTGTCACTCATCTTTTTGGAAATCAAATTGTATCATATCATCCCATCTATAAAAGATGGGCTATATAACATTTAATATCAGGTGACAAATCTCAATAGAAAAATAACCTGCTTGACTCTTTTTTATTGTTTTCCCCTGATTTTTAACCAATAGGTATGTGTGTTTTTTCCAACATTATATAAAGGTATAAAGATAAAAGTGAGAACCATCATCCCACCACCTAGAATAACCACTGACAACACTGTGGTACATATCCACGGAGATGTTATTCTTGTAAATACATCACACATATTAATACAATATTTTAGGAAATATCAAGAAAGTAGTTGCCTTTGGGGTGGTTGGACTAGGGATAATTTTTTTCCACTTCATTACATTTCTCTCTGCTTTGCACATTTTAAAACAATGTCCATGCATTGGTTGCAAACCACAAGAGAAGAAAGTAAAAAACTGAAAAGACCCAGAGAGGAGCCATGGGTGAAGAGAGAGGTCATGTAGGCAGATGGAAGCTGGGGCAGGCATGGGAAAGGCATGCAGATGGAACTGGGGAAGGGTCTGCCGAGGAAGGAAGCCCCAGCTGATCACACCTAATTCTCAGTTCCTGCTGTTGTTCTCTCAGAATTCTCATACTTGGGCACCTTCACAGTCACTTGCACACATGTTTATATTTCCCAGGACTTCACCAGGAGCTGATAAAAAGAAAATTACCCAGATCTTTTGCCAATGTCAAGAAGTGAGGAATAATTTATATGTTTTTCCTTAACTTCTGCTGTTTGGATCATTATGAAAAACTTTGCCCACAGATAGGATGTAGCTGACAGGAAAGATGTGATGATTATCTGCGCTCCCTTCATCAGAGTCAGAGGGGAGGAAGTGCACTCGTCTTTGCAGGGCTCAGACTGACTCCCCACAGGCCATTATTTCAGTGCAACTCTATTCAATTACACTCCTTTGCCAATCCCAGGAAACTCCCCTCTTCCTCTAACGAGGCATTTATCACCCACCCTTTCCACACTGAATCTACAGCCCGTCCCCTCTCCTGCACCTTCATATCTCAGCCCCATCCATCTCTTGCCTTTGTTTTACTTTAGGAGGGAGTCTTGTTATATATTGCTTGTATAATGCTTTAATCATGGATTATGGGTTGCTTTACAGCTCCCTGAATACCTTGGCAAGGTCTCTATATAAATAAAATTATTATTATTAAAGTCAATTAATCAGAGGCACAATTCACTTTTCAGTGTCTGACATCCTGAAAGCTTACTGATGCAGGAAAGTCTTTTTGTTCGCCTCCAGTGTAACAACATTTTGGGGAATCAATAATATAGAACATGGGACTGACTACAGAGGTCCTTAATTAGATTGTACTTTGCAATACATATGGATGCATTCCTTTTTGTTGACCTGTTAAGGATCAATGATTGATCAGCAGTGAAATAAGATGTGCTACTGAGTAATTATGTTTAGGAACTGCTGGTGAGGCTTGTCATATAATTTGCAAGCTATTTTAATTCATACTCAGCAGAAGAAAGAAGGGAGAAGCAGCTCCTTGTATAATTAGAGTCTCTGAGCCACCTCAATTTCTATTGATAGATCCTCTGTCTGAAGTAGCTAATTCTCTGATTTTTCTTTTTTAATTTTAGTAAACTTTTCATTGAAGCACATATATACATACAGAAAAGTGCACAAATCATAAATAAATTTATGCTATTAATGATATAAGCTTAATAAATTTCACAATGGAAACTTTAAAAAAGTTTTTTGTGGGAAATGCCCTCAGCTCCACCAGAGGCAGCAGTCCCATCTCCTCAAATCCAGTACCACCTTCTTCTCCAGCAACAAGAGCTATAAGCATGGAAGCCTTGCCTTCAGGCAGGTTCCACAATGTCTCAGGCCCCCTCTCAGCTGCAGTGCTCTCTCCTCCAGCTCCTTCCTCTCTCCTGCTTTCTACTTCTCTTACTCCTGGAGTTAGAATTGAGGTTGATGAGAGCCCTCATTTCCTCTCTGCCAACACCTGCTCCACCTGAGCTTCTATTGTCAGCCATCAGAAGGTCACTGCCTGGGTCCTATACTACAACAGAGTAAACTCCCCTGACTTTCCACTGACCCAGGAAATTTCCCACCAGACAGGTGTTGGGTCTTCCGTTGCAATGATTATGAAAACAGGAATGACAATTCTGTGATGTACAGGGCCTGAATCCCTGTGATGTTTCCTCTGCTCTTTGCCCACTTGCAACCACTAAATAAAGCAGATTTATAATATTAAAAAAATACTACCTAGCTCAAGTGATAGAACACCATTACTTCTAAGAGGCCCCCTCACCGCACCTCCCACTATTACTCTTACTCAAAAATAATTTTGACTCCTGTCCACGCATTAGTATTGCCTGTTTTGGATCTTTCTATACATGCAGTCACACAGGATATATTTTCATGGCTGCAATGTCTGACTGAAGCCATGAAATTAAAAGACGCTTGCTCCTTGGAAGAAAAGCTTTGAGCAACCTAGACAGCATATTAAAAAGCAGAGACATTACTTTGCCAACAAAGGTCCATCTAGTCAAGGCTATAGTTTTTCCAGTAGTCATGTATGGGATGTAAGAGTTGGACTATAAGGAAAGCTGAGTGCTGGTGTTGGAGAAGACACTAGAGTCCCTTGGACTGCAAGGAGAGCCAACCAGTCCATCCTAAAGGAGATCAGTCCTGGGTGTTCATCGGAAGGACTGATGCTGAAGTTGAAACTCCAATACTTTGATCACCTGATGTGAAGAACTGACTCATTGGAAAAGACCCTGATGCTGGGAAAGATTGAAGGCAGGAGAGGGGGGATGACAGAGGATGTGATGGTTGGATGGCATCACCGACTCTATGGATATGAGTTTGAGTAAGCTCTGGGAGTTGGTGATGAATAGGGAAGCCTGGTGTGCTGTAGTCCATGGGGTCACAGAGTTGGACACGACTGAGCAACTGAACTGAACTGAACTGAACTAAATGATTTGGTTTTATGATACTTAGGTTTTTTATTTATTAAGTCCCTGACATGAGGCAAGAATCATATGAAGGGCAGGGACTATAAAGGCCTATTACAGACAGTTCTCACTCTTGATAGCAATTCAGTTTTGGGGGGTGGGAGAGTGACAGGCCTCACACTAATGGAGGCAGGTAACCATCAGTGGTTCTGTGAAGGAAGACAGAGGGGCTCCAAGCAGATGGCGTTCAGTCCCACCAGGGCTAAGTAGGTAGGTTAAAAAGACTTCCCAGACATCTATCTTGATACTATTTTAAATTTTTAAATTCTCAAAGGACCTGAAAACAGCAGAAGAAGCCACAGTACTGTCGTGTTGTTTGGACAAGTTATTCTGGAGGGCCTCCTGGTGGTATCTGGGTGGGGTCCTTCCTTTTCATCCCATCATTCTTGCTTTTCCTAGTTTTTCCGTTTCCTGTTCTCCTTTACTTTCCCATCCTCTCAGCTCTCCTTCTCCCCTCTTTCTTGGGCTCCCTCCCATCACAATCTGGAGGCGTTGCCCCCCACTTCTACTCTGGATTCTTCTCTCCTGATCTGACCCTTGTTTCCGAGATGAGAGGCAACAAAAGATGGAAGCCTCAGTGCTCTGGAAGCCCTCACGTTCTGCCTCTTCCCCTTCCCATATGAGCCTCCTGAGGGTTAGTGCGCTCACACCACTGAAGGTGGCTGAGGACCGAGCAGGCGGAAAGGGTAAAGGGAAGGATGGGTGTGGGTGGAGGATGAACAGAAGGGACAAGCAGGACCATTTCAATCACTTGTTTTTGTCTTCCCACCTTGATTCCTGTGGTTAACCGAATTGAGTTTGGCTGACTTGGTGTTCACTCTTCTCCTTGTACCACGGCCAAGGACTATTCAATTTCGGGTGTTGAGGTCGTGCAGGCAGTTTTGTTTCTTTTTGGCTCCAGCAAATCCATCCTCTCTCCAAAAACTCAAAAGGTGGTTTGCAGTGATTGCTCATCTACTGAGGGGATGCTGCTCTTGTGTCTCCTGCCAGAGGGATGCTCCCTGTTCTGTGTTAGTAGGAGACCATTTAAAACAGCAGCAAGGGCCCTGGACCTCCTGCTTCATTGTTATGCCAAGAATCCCCAGCCTGTATTTCTTTTTCATCTGATTCCGACAGGGTGGTTTTTGTATTTTGCCCACTGGCTGCCTAAATTGGAAACTTGGCTAAAAACAAACTGGCTGAAGTTCAATCCAGACAAGATGAATGCCCAGGGTTGGTAAACTATAGAAATTGGAGGACATACCCTGGTCTCTCTTTACAAAGGATTTTCCACAGGGGATGTTGGAGTTTCAGAGGAAGGAATGTGACTATCACTTGGCAAGTGCTCTGTTGTGTTAAGAGGCAGAGTGGTGGGACGGTGGACATCAAGGGGCTTTAGATGAAACCATTTGAGTTAAATCCTGGCTAAATCAACCAGCTGAGTGACTTCAGGCAAGATGCTCATTAAACTCAAAGCCTTTTCTGCAGTCTGCTACTTGGGATAGTAATGCAGGCCTCAAAGGCAACAGGTTGCAGTCAGTTGGGTTATGCGTGTGGAGGACTTGATATACAGTCTAGCACAGCTCCTCCAGTGAGTTGTGTCTATCTCTTCTGGATGGGATTCTAAAACCAGAGAATGCTGATGTCAGGGCCCTAGACTAAAAGGCAGATTTTAGAAGGGGCTAGATTTCAGGTCTGATTGAGGTTAGATTTCAAAAGGGGCATGGTTGAAATTCCAAAACTGTAGCTCTTCCATTTGCATTTCCAATGAGCAAATCTTAAAAAATGCTAAACATTTACTGTCCCATCACTTCTACAACAGACGGTACATATGGGAGGATCTTCTGGTCTCAGTGAACTGTCACCGGGGTCCAGACTCTAAATGACAAGAGGTACTATTCCTAAAGAATTATCTTCTTATCCTTCTTCAAGCTGGGAATTCCAGTAAAACTTGGAAATAATAATTTAACCCCTACAGTAGCTTAAACTCCCTTTGGGATGTAAAACCCATTAAACAAGAATCATTATCATATAGACAATGATATAGATATATGATAGATACTAAAGTATGATAGCTCATGGGGATTATTTGTTATTGTCACAAATGTATGAGAGAATTACATGTATGTATCTTCTGCGTAAATGAAAGTATAACATTTTTTATGCCATAAAACACATTAATAGCCTGTAGTATATCTGGAATCATGTCTCATGATAGTGTCAGAGATGGTAAAAGACACAGGCTCATTCCAATGGAGGCTACAATCCAGGGTTTGAAATCATGACTCTTCACTGTAGTTTTTACACATAATAGGAAAGTTTCTCTGAAAAAGCACGTTTCTGAAGTTATGATGGTAGAAAATAAGATTTGAGACCGAGACAACTGAATCCTTTCTTCTCTTATATGCTACATCCCCAGAGGTTAGAAAATTTTGTTAGCTTTACCATAAAAGTATAACCAGACACCACCTACTTCTCACTGCCTCTCCTGCAACCACTCTAGACCAAGCCATTATCATCTCTCACTGAGAACAGCCCCTAACTGATCTCCCATCACACTCTATTCTAAACACAGTGGACTGAGTGGCCCTTTTAAAATGTGCCACCTCTAATCCCAGGCCCTGTGATCTGTGGTTTCCTAGTTCACTCAGAGTAAAAGCCAAGAGATCTAGGTTCCCATTCTGACTCCAGTTTCGTCTCCAATCACTTCCCTGGAACAGCCTGCTTCAGTACACTTACTGCTCCCTCACCCATCTTTCCAGCTATTCTATCTCAGGGTCTTTGCACTAGCTCTCTGCTCAGCCTGGACCATTCTTCCCTCATAAAGCATCATGGCCAAACCCTCATCATCTTCAAACTTTTAATCAAATGTCATCTTCTCAATGAGGCTTATACTTACCACAGTATCATAAATGGTCAGACACACACACACATACACACAACTCTTGCACTTCTAACTTCCTAACTTGCATTTCTATCATTTAAATACTATTCTACATTTGCATAATTTGCATGCTTTTTTATATTTATTTGTCCTTCCACCAGAATGTAAAGTCCATTTTTATTATTTTATCCAATAGTGTATTCTAAGCACCCAGAACATTTAACAATACATGTTTGTTAAATGAGTAATTAATCACACAACCAGCATAAGAAGTTACCCTAGAAATATTATGATCCCTCTCATCTGGTACCTCAAACTTTTCAGGAATTGTGCACCTAATACAAAAACAGAACAATTTGTACTTCTATGCTCTAAATAAAGTTCTACTTAGAGTGCACCCCTGGGCAATGGATTTATTTACACAGTTCAATTTTATTTCAACCACTGCTTCTAAAATTATCTGCAGTAAGGGGACTTTTACATTTTTTTTAATTAAAAAATATTGAAATATAGTTGATTTACAATGTTTGTGTTAGTTTCAGGTGTACAGCCAAGTGATTTAGTTTTATATGTATTCTTTTTTAGATTCTTTTCCATTATAGGTTATTACAAGATATTGGGTATAGTTCCCTGTGCTATACAGTAGGTCCTTGTTGATAGTGATCTGTTTTATACATAGTACTGTGTATATTTTAACCCCAAACTCCTAATTTACCCTCCCCTGCCTTTCCCCTTTGGTAGCCATAAGCTTGTTTTCTGTCTGTGGGTCTATTTCTGGGGATCTTTTTTTAAGAGAAACAAATACAATCTGCAGTGGACCAACACTTCTAAACATGACAGTAAAAAGTATTACTAGAAAAATAAAAAGTAGAAATATAAGAATGATAATTATATTAATAATAAAATACAATGTACTATTATTAGGTTCAAAGGAATATAATTAGTCTATCAAACTCCTGAGCATGAGTGCCAAGATGCTTCAGTTGTGCCCGACTCTTTGTGACCCTGTGGACTGTAGCCCGCCAGGCTCCTCTGTCCATGGGATTCTCTGGGCAAGAATAGTGGAGTGGGTTACCTTGCCCTCCTCCAGGAGATTTTCCCAACCCAGGGATGGACCTGAGTCTCTCATGTCTCCTACATTGGCAGGCAGGTTCTTTACCACTCGTGCCACCTGGGAAGCCCCAAATCCTGATCACTTACTCTTAATCTCTATTCTTACACCATGGCGGGCAAGTAAGGACAGCCAGGGAAAACAGGCTTTGAGAAGCACAGGACTAGACTTTGCTTCAGAGTTCACTCTGCTCTCCTGCCTCCCCAAGGCTCTCAGCATGCCCCTCCCCTTGTGATCTCAGGTTGACAAGGCTGGCCTAGGTGTTTTGCTGACTCTGTCTACAATCTTTCTCTCCAGGGAAGGCCTCCTATAGAATCCTAGCACATCCTAGTTTAACAGAAGCCCAGTGAGCCGAACTTTGGAACATGGGGATAAAGCCTTATCTTTCCAAAGTCATTTATTCTTCTGAAAAACAGCAAGGCCACTGTTTTTCAGTTGATTTTATAGCTCATATGCTCACTGTTATTAAAACCACATATCTTAAAATGCAATATGCTTAATACAGTTTGTATATATGGTACCTGAGAACACCTAAAAATAAATTAAAAATTTGATCCATATGTATGAATGCAGAGAGGCAATATAGCTCTTATTTTATAGTAGTTGATAGCTTATTGTCTGGATACAGTAACACTGAGAATTGTATCTATTAAAAAGATGTGACCATTTAAAAAGTGCTGAAAATATTTTGGGGGATGAAGTTGAAATACAATTTGGAAAATAAAAAAGATAGTACACTCATATTTCTCAAGACATTTAAAAAACCTGATACAGGCAACAGAGTTTACATTTCAGCATGCAACAATTTCTCGCCTTAACAATACCCCGATTGAGCTTTAGTAAACTTACCAGGCATTTGTTTTCAGTTTATGTACCAGATTTCTCCATGGAGATTCGTCCATAACATGAAGGCATTCAATATAGAAAATGACATGCAATGCCTTTATTCTTCCAGTTTAATTAATGCTGTGACAACCACTTGGCAGAGACTACAGTGGAGAGGAGGCCTCTGTAGGGAACTGCAGGTTATAAGCAGTAAGGAAACTGTCAAACTGTTCCTGGGATACAGCATATCATAACTTCAAGCTTTTTTTGTGGCATCACTGGAGATAAATTCCAAGGAGAACAAGCACATTGAAAAATTGGGTTGTTTAGTCTTAACAAAGAAGAAAGTTAATAATGATACAACTTGTAATTTTTTACACATTTGAGATTTCTAGAAAATAGTTTCCCACCTTAAAAAAAATCCTGAAACGAATACAATATTGCAGATCAACTATACTTCAACTACAAAAAAAAAAAAATCCCAATATCCATTTAAGCTATATAAGTTCTCAATACCCTGAATACTTTGCTTGAGGAATTCAAATTTCTTTCCTCTCTTCAAGGGGGATATTGAGCCCCATCACAATGCTGGGTATAGTGGTGAACACTACAAAGTCCCTGCTGCCATGAGTGAGCTGGGAGTGGACAGTGAGTAAACCATCAGATACAGGACAGGTGGGTGATGAACAAAGTAGGGGTGCCATTGCAGATAAGGGGTCAGGGAAGTTCTCTCTGATGCCTGAGCTGAAACTTAAGTAAGGGGGGGATGGAGAGCACTGGGAAAAGAGTGTTTCAGTCATGGGAGCATGGAGTGTAAAGGGCTGAAGCAGGAGTCTGTTTGCAAAGCTTGAGAAAGAGCAAGAGGCTGGTACGGGGGGAGCAGAGGGAGCAAGTCCAAAGCGGCTTAAAGAGCCCCAGGAGAGTTCTTTTTTTTTTAAGATTATTTTTTATGTGAACCATTTTTAAAATATTTATTGAGTTTATTACAATACTGCCTGTTTTACATTTTGTTCTTTTGGCCATGAACCATGTGGGATCCTAGTTTCCTACCAAGGATCGAACCCATACCTCCTGCATTGGAAGGTGAAGTCTTCATCTCTGGACCACCAGGGAAGTTCTGCCATGGATGTACTTGAATCTATAAAACAAAGGGATCTTTCCTATAACAAATGTTTTCAAATGGCCCTTTTACTCTCTTGTAATAAAAATCTGTAGATAATATAACATTCACTCATGATTTTAAAAAATTAATATAAAACCCCAATTCCAGGAAGCAGTAGAAGGCCTTCAATAAAATAATTATTTCCCAGGCTATATGAATTAGTGGGATCCTTGCACCTGTACATCAAATCACTGTGAATGTGACAATGGATTGATACCTATGTGTTGACAACTCAAAAGCACCACGTTTTCAGAGATTTTCTGAAATGGCAAGTACTCTTGGAAGAGTTCTAAGCAAAACAAAGTACAAACATTCCCTGAAGTATGCAACAGTTGCATTCTATATAATTAGGTGTGTGGCAAAAGACTATAAACATTAGTTTGTGTTTATATATAAAATGGAGTTAGGTTTGATTCATAATTATCAATAATAGATTCCAGGACTTTTCAAAGGTTTTGCTGGATGCAGGACACTTTTGCATTGTGGGAATCTATTCTGAGCATTGCACAGATGTCTGGCATTCCTGGTCCCTACTCATTAAATACCAGTAGCACTTCCACATACTTCCCAAATGCCCCCCAGTAGACAGTATCACCTCCTTGGAAACCATTGCGATAGAGCGTGACAGAGGCTTTGGATTTTATGTGAAGATGCTGGGGGTTTTGAGCATGGATACAAACCAGTGGTGTCCCACAGAAGGTTATATAATAATGACAATGCTCTATATCTCCCCTGTCCAATAACCAGCTCTCTAGCCACAGGTAGCCCTTGAGAGTTTGAAACACGGCTGGTACAACTGAGGGACCGAACTTTTCATTTTAATTTACTTCAATTTAAATAGGCACATGTGGTTAGTGGTTGCCATATTGAACTGGACAGTTACGGACAATATAGATTCCTAACAAGCAGTATTTTTTCTTTTTTTTTTTGTAGTCATTCTACCTCACCTTACTTTCATGATCATCTCTTTTTCGTTCTACAAATAAAGCCACATTTGAAAAACTAATTCCTTGGAAAAGTTGGACTTGGAGCACTGCACTGTCACTTTTGTAAGGGTTAATTAAGTAATAAATAATGGGGCCTAATGCCTCTTATGAAACAGGGACCAGCAGTGAGCTGAGCCCTTCCCTAGAATGAAGGATGTCTGGATACAGCGGTGGATCTCACCTGTAAGCGAAATCACCTGGGGGACTACCTGAGGTTTAGAAGACAAAGCTATAGCAAAGTGAGGACTGAGAATGGGAGAACAGGGGAAGTGAAGGCAGAGTTAAAGGGGCCAAGAGAGGAGCAGAATGATGCAAGAGAACAGCTTAACCTGAGGAGGGGGATTGGCAGCCTTTGAGAAATGATGCAGTATGCTCAAACCAGAGAGCAAAGTTATCTCCCTCCAGTTGCTGTCAGCTGGGTGGTGCGACCCCAGTTAGGTGAACTTCCTTGCCGACTGGAACCCTTCCTCACTCTTCCTGGGAAGTACTCCTTGTTTCCAAGCTTTGCTCACCTGGTTCCTGCCCTTAAAATCTTACCAAGTCAGCAAAGTCCAGGCTACATGCCACTGCCTCCCCTCTATGCTGTCACCACACAGTGGACTGTCTTTGTTTCATCCAGTTGGATGGGTCACCTTCCAACTCCTTCATTCTGTGTACCTCTGTCATAGCATTTACTACAAGCAGGTGAAAAAAGCCTCCCCCAGCTCCCCAAAAGGATGAGCCTCTCCCCCCTCCTGAACGCTTGGCCCTTCCCGTGGTCCTAAAATAACAGTGGTGTCTGTTTATACTGGCCCCACCCTGCTCTGCAGAGTGCCTGGCCAAAGCCTGATGAAAAGCTGTGAATGGAAATTTAGCTACTTTTCTCCTTAGCAAAGGAGTCCTTGGGTGCCCCCCAAAGGTGTCCACATCCTATTCACTAACACCTGTAAATAGGCTGCCTTACATGGCAAAAAGGACTTTGCAGATGTGACTGATTTTAGGATCTGGAGATGGGGAGATTACCCTCAATTATCTGGGTGGGCCCACTGTAATCAGAAGGGTTTACAGGGAAGAGGGGAGGCAGGAGAGGCAGAGAAGGAAACACGATGACAGAAGAGGTGTCAGATTCAGAGAGGAATTTGAAGAAGGTATGCGGTTGGCTTTTAAGACTAAGGAAGACACATGAAAAGATGCTCAACATCACTCATTATCAGAGAAATGCAAATCAAAACCACAATGAGGTACCATTACACACCAGTCAGGATGGCTGCTATCCAAAAGTCTACAAGCAATAAATGCTGGAGAGGGTGTGGAGAAAAGGGAACCCTCTTACACTGTTGGTGGGAATGCAAACTAGTACAGCCACTATGGAAAACAGTGTGGAGATTTCTTTAAAAACTGGAAATAAAACTGCCATATGACCCAGCAATCCCACTTCTGGGCATACACACCGAGGAAACCAGATCTGAAAGAGACACGTGCACCTCAGTGTTCATCGCAGCACTGTTTATAATAGCCAGGACATGGAAGCAACCTAGATGACCATCAGCAGACAAATGGATAAAGCAGCTGTGGTACATATACACCATGGAATATTACTCAGCCATTAAAAAGAATTCATTTGAATCAGTTCTAATGAGATGGATGAAACTGGAGCCCATTATACAGAGTGAAGTAAGCCAGAAAGATAAAGACCAATAATACAGAATACTAACACATATATATGGAATTTAGAAAGATGGTAATGATAACCCTATATGCAAAACAGAAAAAGAGACACAGATGTACAGAACAGACTTTTAGACTCTGTGGGAGAAGGTGAGGGTGGGATTTTCTGAGAGAATAGCACTGAAACAAGTACACTATCAAGGGTGAAACAGACCACCAGCCCAGGTTGGATGCATGAGACAAGTGCTCAGGGCTGGTGCACGGGGAAGACCCAGAGGGATGGGATGGGGACGGAGGTGGGAAGGGGGATCGGGATGGGGAACACATGTAAATCCATGGCTGATTTATGTCAATGTATGGCAAAAATCACTACAATATTGTAAAGTAATTAGCCCCCTAACTAATAAAAATAACTGAAAAAAAAAAAAAAAGACAAAGGTACCAAAGGAGGAATGCAGAATAGAATGTCCACAGAAGCCTAAATGAGATATATAATTAAAACAACCAATTTCAAGTGAGGACTTGTTTGAAAAATCAGGGTGATATGCCCAGTCTTGTTAGGTGACAAGGCCAGAAAACCATCTGACTTTATGTCTGTGGACATGAACAACAACTGTAAGTATCCTCATTTAAAAATGCCTTCATCAAACAATGAGCCAGAGATATTGTCACCTCTTCTTCTAATGTGGAAACAGGTAGAGGAAAATTCTGAAGGAACAGAATCAGCTGGAATAATTACATGATCTCACATGCCCCTGCCCCAAGCAAAACCTACCTGGACAGCTGCTGTTCCACTCTGTGATGGTAAAGTAAAGTTATGAGTTCCCCACTTCCCAGCATATATTTTGGCATTACAGTTTGCTTCGTGCATAGAAGAAATACATACTCAGTAGACTTGGTTATAAAGATGCTGTCTATAAATGACATCTCTGAATTCATAAGGATATGGCTGGATGATCCTTTAAGTAAATGACTCTGTCAGTTGAAGAAACACTCTTGTGATGGATGTTCCCATCTTTGTTTTTATTTTTTTAATGTGCATGTTGGCTGTTATTTAGCAGTTATTTTCCACCTGTAATATTCCTCTCTCCTGTTCATTTATAATTTAATTTTACTGATGCTGACACTGATTTGTAACCAGAGTAATTATTAAATGTCATGAATACAAAATTAATCCCATAGAGAATGTTTACACATGAGCTAACCTAAGCCTCCTAACCTAAGCCCCAGCCTCTAGTAAGCACTCCTCAACCTTCAATATGCTATTGAATCACCCTTTTATGGGATTATTGTTTTAATTAATATACTTCTAGATGTATTAGTTTATAACAACTAGTCTAGGAAAGGCTTTATTTCAGATGATTTCTTAAAAAAATATAGACAGCTAACAATTCTTATTTACTAAGTTTCTGAATGTACAGACAGAAGGCTAGGATGCTCAGGAAATAATTTTCAAATCCTTGCTGTATTCCTAATAAATCCATTACATTGTCTTAGCATTACAAGTCATAGATTTTTAAAGTAGTATATTATGCTCAATGCATTTTCTTCCTTTCACTGTCAGCATTTAAAATAGACTCCCATGATGACTGAACCCCACAGGGTCCCTACTGGCTGCTCATGACTTACTAGAAGACTGAAAACCCAACTGAGATTGACTGTGGGCTCACAAGCTTCAGCAGCAGCCTCTCATCATGACATATTTTCAATGGGGGAGAAGACACGCCTGGATTAAACTTGTCAGCACACCTGCCCCTTCCCCATACATGAACTTTCTGGATTGTACTCCCCTTCTGAGATCATCAAGACCAAAGCTTCAGATGAGAAACAGACCAGCTCTTCACTGCAAACATTTTGGGACCCCTTAGAATACCATGTAATGCAAATATGCTGACTCTGCATTTGGCAAAAGATAAGAGACCCTGAAGTTGATGGTTATGTTGTCTATCGTTCTGTTAACTAGGATTTCAAGGTTTATCTCAAGAATTCAACCTGTGATGTTTACAGTTGCTAGAGAACACAGTATTGAAGATACACCAACCAATCTAGCCTCACTAAAAATGCAGCCATGGTATAATGGTACAATATGGCTTGGGTCTGAAACCTGGCTCTGCACTTTGCTTACCTGGACCTTGGAAATACCTCTTAATCTCTCCAAAACATTGGTTTCCTCATGCATTTCCCTACAGATTTACTGAAAATATAACAGGGCTTTTAAAAGTGGGAGCTTCCCTCGTGGCTCAAATGGTACTGTCTGCAATGCAGGGGACCCAGGTTCAACCCCTGGGTCAGGAAGATCACCTGGAGAAGAGAATGTCTACCCATTCCAGTATTCTTGCCTGGAGAATTCCATGGACAGAGGAGCCTGGTGGGCTCCACCCAGTCCATGGGGTTGCAAAGAGTCAGACATGAGCAACTAACACTTTCTATCTTAAAAGTGGGAAATTTATTTCTCCATCTATTTGTGTTCTCTTTGATTTCTTTCATCAGTGTTTTATAGTTTTCTATGTATAGGTCTTTTGTTTCTTTAGGTAGATATACTCCTAAGTATTTTATTCTTTTTGTTGCAATGGTGAATGGTATTGTTTCCTTAATTTCTCTTACTATTTCCTCATTGTTAGTGTATAGGAATGCAAGGGATTTCTGTGTGTGAATTTTATATCCTGCAACTTTATTATATTCATTGATTAGCTCTAGTAATTTTCTGGTAGAGTCTTTAGGGTTTTCTATGTAGAGGATCACGTCATCTGCAAACAATGAGAGTTTCACTTCTTCTTTTCCTATCTAGATTCCTTTCATTTCTTTTTCGGCTCTGATTGCTGTGGCCAAAACTTCCAAAACTATGTTGAATAGTAGGGGTGAGAGTGGGCACCCTTGTCTTGTTCCTGATTTTAAGGGAAATGCTTTCAATTTTTCATCATTGAGGATAATGCTTGCTGTGGGTTTGTCATATATAGCTTTTATTATGTTGAGGTATGTTCCTTCTATTCCTGCTTTCTGGAGAGTTTTTATCATAAATGGATGTTGAATTTTGTCAAAGGCTTTCTCTGCATCTATTGAGATAATCATATGGTTTTTATCTTTCAATTTGTTAATGTGGTGTATTACATTGATTGATTTGCGGATATTAAAGAATCCTTGCATTCCTGGGGTAAAGCCCACTTGGTCATGATGTATGATCTTTTTAATATGTTGTTCATCGCAGCACTGTTTATAATAGCCAGGACATGGAAGCAACCTAGATGCCCATCAGCAGATGAATGGATAAAGAAGCTGTGGTACATATACACCATGGAATATTACTCAGCCATTAAAAAGAATTCATTTGAATCAGTTCTAATGAGATGGATGAAACTGGAGCCCATTATACAGAGTGAAGTAAGCCAGAAAGATAAACACCAATACAGTATACTAACGCATATATACAGAATTTTAAAAGATGGTAACCATAACCCTATATGCAAAACAGAAAAAGAGACACAGATGTACAGAACAGACTTTTAGACTCTGTGGCAGAAGGCGAGGGTGGGATGTTCTGAGAGAATAGCATTGAAACAAGTATACTATCAAGGGTGAAACAGACCACCAGCCCAGGTTGGATGCATGAGACAAGTGCTCAGGGCTGGTGCTCTGGGAAGACCCAGAGGGATGGGATGGGGACGGAGGTGGGAGGGGGGATCGGGAAGGGGAACACATGTAAATCCATGGCTGATTCATATCAATGTATGGCAAAAACCACTACAATACTGTAAAGTAATTAGCCTCCAACTAATAAAAATAAATGGAAAAGTAAATAAATAAAAGTTGGAAATTTAAACCTAGGGTTTCATTTTCCCTTTTTAAATTTTTGCCTTTTATATTATTTTTTTCAATTCTATTCTGTTATCTTGTTTACCAATGAGTCAGTAATACTCATTGACTCATGGAGTAGATCACCTACGATCTAGAACAGAGAATCATTGCTAGGTCTGAGGGTTTTCTTTTGTTTTTGAGGTAAAAATAAGAACATTAGAGTGAAATGCATAAACTGCATAACTCTGTAGACTACAGCTCAATTGAATTTTTCTATACACCAGTCCCATCATCTGGTCCCATCACTTCATGGCTAATAGATGGGGAAACACTGTAAAGAGTGGCTGGCTTTATTTTTCTGGGCTCCAAAATCACTGCAGATGGTGATTGCAGCCATGAAATTAAAAGACACTTACTCCTTGGAAGGAAAGTTATAACCAACCTAGATAGCATATTAAAAAGCAGAGACATTACTCTGCCAACAAAGGTCTGTCTAGTCAAGGCTATGGTTTTTCCAGTGGTCATGTATGGATGTGAGAGTTGGACTATAAAGAAAGCTGAGCACCAAAGAATTGATACTTTTGAACTGTGGTGTTGGAGAAGACTCTGGAGAGTCCCTTGGACTGCAAGGAGATCCAACCAGTCCATCCTAAAGGAGATCAGTCCTGGGTGTTCATTGGAAGGACTGATGTTGAAGCTGAAACTCCAATAGTTTGGCCACTTGATGCGAAGAGCTGACTCATTTGAAAGACCCTGATGCTGAGAAAGATTGAGGGCAGGAGGAGAAGGGGATGACAGAGGATGAGATGGTTGAATGGCATCACCGACTCGATGGACATGGGTTTGTGTGGACTCTGGGAGTTGGTGATGGACAGGGAGGCCTGGCGTGCTGCAGTTCATGGGGTCGCAAAGAGTCAGACATGACTGAGTGACTGAACTGAACTGAATACACCAGTGCAACCGCCACTTAGATCAAGATAAGGACTATTTCCAGCACTCCAGAAAGTTCTATCATATTCTCTTTTAGTTTATAACATTATAACCACCATATTTGGAGGTAATCATTATTCAGATGACCATGAATTAGGTTTTTCCTATTTCTGGCATATCTCACTCAACATAATGTCTATGATATTTAACCATGCTGTTGTGGATTCATTATAAGAACACATAAGCGATTTTAAAATTCTTTCTCCTACTGATGACTATTTCATTGCTTTCAGTTTGGACTATGATGAATGAAGCCACAAAGAACATTCTTAAATGCATCTTTTGGTGGGCAAATACATTCAGAAGTTTCGAGCATATAACTTAGGACTGGAATTGTAGTGTCTTAGTCTGGTTTTGGTATCAGGGTAATGGTGACTTCAGAGAATGATTTTAGGAGTGTTTAATCATCTTCAGTTTGTTTAGCATAGATTGAGGAAGAAAAGTATTAGCTCTTTGTTTTGCTTGGTACAATGGTCCTGTGAAGGTGGCTGATTTGGGGCTTTTGTTTGCCGGGGGCTTGATTGCTGGTTTAAATTAAAAATTTGGTCTGTTCAAATTTGAGTCTGTTTTGACTCAGTCCTGGCAGGTGTGTGTTTCTAGAAATTTGTCCAACTCTTTCAGGTTGTCCAGTTTGTTGGCATACAACTATTTGTAGTGTTCTCTCATGATTTTTCAAAATATCTGTGGTATCAGTTGTTATTGCTCCACTTTACTTGGGTCCTCTCTCTTTTCTTATTGGTGAGCCTGGCTAAAGGTTTATCAATTTTACTTATCTTTTCAAAAAGTTAAACTTTGGTTTCACTGATTTTTTTTTCTATTGTTTTCTTTTGTCTCTATTGTATTTATTTCCTTTCTGATCTTCATTACTTCCTTCCTTCTGGTGTCTTTGGGCTTTATCTATCCTTCTTCTAATTCCACTTTCTTTAGGTGGTAGGTGATATTATTTCAGATTTTTTGTTTGTTTCTTGAGGAAGGCCTCCATCCTATAAACTTCCCTTAGAACTGCTTTTGCTACATGCAGTAGGTTTTGGAGAATTTTGTTTCCATTTCATTTGTCTCAAGGTATATTCTGACTTCCTCTTTGCTATCTTTATTGACCCATTTGTTTTTTCATAGTGTGTTGTTTACTTTCTACGTGTTTGTTCTTTCCCTTTTTTCTTTCTGTAATCACATTTCTAGCTTCATACTGCTGGTGGCCAGAAAAAATGCTTGGTATAATTTTTATCCTCCTGAATTTGTTGAGACTTGTTTTGTGGCTTAGTCTATGATTTATCCTGGAGAACATTCCATGGGCATTTGGGGAAGAAAAAGTATATTTTGCTGTATTTGGTTAGAATGTGCTGTAGATACCTGGTACGTTTAACTGGTCTATGGTGTCATTTAAGACTGTTACCTTATTCTCTGTGTGTATGACCTGTCCATTGATGTTAGTGGGTGTTGAAGTCCCCTACTATTACTGTATTGTCAATATCTCACTTTGTCTCTTGTTGTTCAGTCGCTAAGTTGTGTCTGACTCTTTACATCCCATGGACTGCAGCACGCCTGGCTTCCCTGTCCTTCACTATCTCCCTGAGTTTGTTCAAACTCATGTCTATTGAGTCAGTGATGCCATCCAACCGTCTCATTCTCTGTCATCCGCTTCTCCTTTTGCCCTCAATCTTTCCCAGCATCAGGGTCTTTTCCAATGAGTCAGTTCTTTGCTCCGGTGGAGCTTCAGCTTTAGCACCAGTCTTTCCAAAGAATACTCAGGGTTGATTTCCTTCAGGATTGTCTGGTTTGATCTCCTTGCTGTCCAAGGGACTCTCAAGAGTCTTCTCAAACCACAGTTTGAAAGTATCAATTCTTTGGCACTCAGCCTTCTTTATGGTCTAACTCTCACATCCATATGTGATTACTGGAAAAATCATAGCTTCGACTATACAGACGTTTGTTGGCAAAGTGATGTTTCCGCTTTTTAATACACTGTCTAGGTTTGTCAGTTTTTCTTCCAAAGAGCAAGCATCTTTTAATTTCATGGCTGCAGTCACCGTCTACATTAATTTTGGAGCCCAAGAATATGAAATCTGACAGTGTTTCCACGTTTTCCCCATCTATTTGCCATGAAATGATAGGTCTGGATACCATGATCTTCATTTTTTAAATGTTGGGTTTTAAGCCAGCTTTTTAACTCTCCTTTTTCACCTTCATCAAGAGACTCTTAATTCATCTTCACCTTCTGCCATTGCAGTGGTATCATCTGCATACCTGAGGTTGTTGATATTTCTCCTGGCAATCTTGTTTCCAGCTTGTGAGTCATCCAAACTGTTAGTATTTGATTAATATATTTAGGTTATCCTGTATTAGGTACATATATGTTGAGTATAATATCCCTCTTTTGCATCAATCCCTTTATCATTATATAATGCCATTCTTTCTCTTTATAGCCTTTGTTTCAAAGTATACTTTGTCTGTCATGGGTATTGCTACCCCTTCTTGTCATTTCAGTTTGAATGAAATATCCCCATTCCATTCCCATTCAGTCATGTGTGTCTTTAGCTCTGACACAAGTCTCTTGGGGTGACATATAGATGGGTCTTATTGCTTCTTTATCCAATCAGTCATCCTATGTCTTTTGATTGGAATGTTTAGTTCATTGACAGTTAAAGTAATTATTGATATGTATGTACTTACTGCCATTTCACTACTTGTTTTCTGGTTATTTTTGTAGTTCTTCTCTGTTCATTTCTTCTTTTAGTTCTTTCCCTTGTAGTGTGATGATTTTCTGTATGCTTGTGTTTCCTTTTTTTTAGTTTTTGATTTGTGATTACCAGGGGATTCTTATATATTAATCTGTACTTACAGTTTTAAACTACTAATCATTTAAATTCAAACACATTCTAAAAGAATATCTACATTTTTTATTCCCCTCCTGAACACTTTGTGGTTTGATGTCATAGTTTACATCTTTATTTTTATCCCTTAACTATTTATTATAATTATGTTGTTTTAATAATTGTCTTTTAATCTTTGTACTGGCCTATATAGGTGGTTGACCCTCAGTCCTTACCATGTACTTGTCTTTCTAAGTGGGATTTTCCCTTTCCTGTAGATTCTTACTTCTTTTCCATTTAGAGGAGACCCTTTAACATTTCTTTTAGGGTAGGTTTCCTGTTGATGAACTGTTTTAGTTTTTGCTTGTCTGAGAAGTTTCTTACCTCTCCTTTGATTCCAGATGCTAATCTTGCTGGGTAGAGTATTTTAGGTTGCAGATTTTTCCCTTTCAGGACTTTGGATATACATTCCCTTTTGACCTGCCAGCTATCAGAGAAATCAGCTGATATCCTTTTGGGGATTCTTGTATACGATACTCTTTCTCCTGTGGCCTTTAGAATTCTCTATTTTTAATTTTTGTCATTTTAATTGTGATGTTGTCTTTTGAGCCTGGGTTCATTTCGTTTGGGACTCCCTGTGTTTCCTGTATCTAGATATGTTTCCTTGTTTAGGAGTTGGAAGCTTTCAGCCATAATTTTATTAACTATATATTCAATCATCTTCTTTCCCTTCTGGGACCCCAATAATGTAAACATTACTGTGCTTGATGTTGTCCCAGAGATCCCTTCAACCATTCTCATTTTTCATACTGTTTTCATTCTGGCTGTTCTGAATGATTTCCATTATTCTATTTTCCAGGATCACTTATGCATTCTTCTGTATCACCTAATGTGTAGTTAATTCCTTCTAATGTGTTTTTCATCTTAGTTATTGTATTCTTCAGCTCTGTTACTTTTTAAAATGTATTTTCTAGTGCTTTGTTAAAATTTTCACTGTATTCTTCTTTTCTTAATCTCTTTGGCATCCTTATTACTAATGCTTTGATATATGGTAAGTTGTATACTTCTGTTTCTTTTTTTCAGGGGCTTTCTCTTGCTCTGTCAACAGAAACAAAGTCCTCTGTATTCTCATTTTGTTTAACTTTCTCTGTCTCTATGGAATTACATGGAACAGTTACCTATTGTAGTCTTGAAGGAATGTCCTTGTGTGGGAACAAAGCCATACAGTCTGCCTGTGCCCAGTTACTTTGGGGGGAGAAGCTGGATCTGGTGTGAACACAGTCACACCTTTCCCCAGGATGTGCGGTCAACTATCGCCTTGGTAGTAATAGGACTAGAGATGGAGGGGATTCTAGTGTCAGTTGTGGAATGAATTTATTTTTTTCCTACACACTATATATGTATTAAAGATAATGTATATGAATTGTTTATTATGATGCCAAGCACATAAATGTTCACCTGGTAATTATCACCATTACAATCATTTAGTTTTACCAGTGAAAAGTAAGTGATGAGAGAGTGAAAGAGAAGAATAAAAATAAATTTCTATATCAAATGGCAATATGTGTCCAAGTAATCCCGTGAGCTTTTGCCCTCATCTTCCTTACTCAGGTAGTGCTTATTTATTGTAATGTAATGACAGAGCCACAGTTAAGAGTTTTAATCATTAGATAGGCCTGTCAGTTTTAGTCTGTTCTGTCTCCTACAACTTTCACTAATGAACCGTTCATGATGGAAATTAAAGGAGTATCACTGCAAACCAACCCAGCATCTGTAGCTGCAACTCCAAACATGTTCTCCACCGAGCATGATTCAGTGGTGCACTTATCATGATTAGGGTAAAAAACAACAACAAAAGATAGATGGATATTCTCACCAAAAAAAGTGTGACCAAATATTATACATTTAGACAGGGCTTCCCAGGTGGTGCAGCTGGTAAGGAATCCGCCTGCCAATGCAGGAGCTGTGGGTTTGATCCCTGGGTCAGGAAGATCCTCTGGAGAGGGAAATGGCAACCCACCCCAATATTCTTGGTGGAAGATTCCATGGACAGAGAAGCCTGACGGGCTATAGTCCAGGGAGCTGCAAAGAGTCGGACATGACTGAGCACAATGACATAAGCAATCTTTATTTTACTGAAGAAATGCAGCATATTGCCTTTTAACTAATTTTTACTTCTGAAATGGAAAGAATATAAATTCCTAATAGTAAGAACAGCTCTAAGAGACTGGGCTTTGGGAATTAATTAGCATATTCAACCTGTGAACTCAGTATTTAGAGGTCATTTTGTCTGGACTGGGCATCATGTAAATTGCTTTATCTAAATCTATGATCCACTTACTCCTTTCCTGTAATTTTTCTTTTTAATGCTGCAAAGATCATTTGAAATTTTAGTATTCATGTTAAAAACTTGGTATTTGCTATTTCAGTATTTAAAGAATAAAATTCCAGTCATATCATGAATCCCATCTTCCCATGGAAAGGTGTGATCCAAGATTCCTTACAGTTTAGAAGCAACTCCCCAGGGAGGGGGTTTACCTTCTGGGGGCAGCGGTGGGGTGGGGCAGGGGGTTCTGAATGCTCCTGGGCTGGAACTCAGTGAATACGCAGTTTTTTGATCCAGGATATATGGCCATTAATTCTTTCACTTACACATTTCCCTTATACATTCCCCTTTAGATATTGACAACCCCAGAATTTATGTCTCCAGCCTGGGCTTCCACCCCAAGCCCCAGACTTGTCTAACTGCCTCCTTGACATTGCTAACATGACACCTAACAGAAATCCTTAACTGACTATGTCCACACCTGAACTCCTGATCTTCTCTCTCCTCCACACTTCCAGATGCTCAGGTCTCAACCCCCAGAATCATCCCTCTTTCTTTCAACACTGGCACCTACCAATTAATCAGCAAGTCCTCTAGATATTTCTTTTAAATTATATTCTAAATTTGACAACTTCTCACCACTTCCACTGCTAACACCCTTATCTGAGCCACCGTTATCTCGCACTTACATTATTTTAATAGCCTTTTGCTTTTCTTGCTTTGACTCTAATCTCAATATAGGTTCCACCTTTCTGGAAAAAAAAAAAAAAAAACTAAGCCAAATCGTATGACTCTTCTGCTCAAAACTCTCCCCCATCTCATACAGAATAAGAATGAAGGTCCTTCAGTGCCCTGCAAGCTACATATGACCCGGCAACCATTGTCTGTCTAATCCCATCTCCTAGCACAACTGCCTCTGCTTTCTATGCTCCAATCACATAGGCCCCTTTGCAGCCAGAGCTCCAGGGCTTTGGAAGAGTGGGGAAGAGATATTTGGTGGGGATATGGGTACAACCAATAGTGTGTTACACGAATTCAGATTTTGAAAGGACATAAAATATACTCTCCATCTGCAATCTATAATATCTTAATTTTCAGCCTATTATGTTCTTTGTGGTGATTTAAAAGCATGCTTGCAAGTTCTTTGACACTCCTTCTAACAAGAGATGGATATGATTCCCTTCCCTTTAAGTACAAGCAGGACTTAACAGCTGCCTTAATCACAATGCTGCAGAAGGGATGCTATGAGACTTCTGAGGCTTGATTAGAAAAGGACACGCAGCACCTGCGAGTTTCTCTTGGGACGCTGACTTTCGGAACCTAACCGCCATGCCATGAGGAAGAGCAGAGAACACGTGGAGAGACCACATGGAGGTGTTCCAGGTAGGAGCCACCGGCCAGCGTCACCCTCCAAAGAGTGAGGAAGCTGGCTTTCATGTTATTCAACTCCAGTTTCAAACTGCACCACAGGACACTGCATGGAGCCAAGCTCTGCTCAAACTGCAGATTCATGATCAAAATAAAGATTGCTGTTTTCAGGCTATTAAGTCTGAGGTGGTTTATCATCTAGGAATAGATAACGGAACATCCTTTTTCCAAATCATTTTTGATTCTTACTTCCAGAAGTCAGCATCTTCTTTACTGCCTTCCTTCCTCCTTCCATACTTCAACTTTTTATCTCTTCCCTCACTTTGGTGTTTTTTTTTTTTTTTTGTAGTTCTTTTTCCCATTTTATTATCAGGACAAGCATTTTATTTTTTCATTTATTTTTAAGGACAAGCATTTTAAATAAGCAATTCTATTAAAGGAAACATTGGCCACAAATATTTGAGAATTTGTTTTTGATATCATCTCTCTGAAGTATACTGCTTTTCATTATGTTTGATGTAGTTTCACATTTTAACTACCTACTATAAAAGTGATTTTTAAAAAAAAATTTTTAAAAATCTAAACATTTTTGATTAAATACCAATCTTAAGCTATACCATAGGCTGTGAGAAGCATTAGTTTCCACCTGATCTGTCCTTATATTGAAAAATATAAAAGACACAATTATACTTTTTCTTTAAACTACAAGAACAATATAATAACTAAAGTATACCAAAACTTTTACTTACAGAGGTTTTCTCTGATATTGTTAACTGGTGATTTTTAGTTCTTCTGGTTGCCCCAAATTTCCAGAGTAAACGTGCTCCTTTTATAATAACTAAAAACAGATTTTAAAATTATGTTTAACAGTACTATAAAAAACATATTCCAAATTGTTTTTGTTTTAAATGGGGGTAGGGCTCTTTTCCCATTCTCTTCTTTGTTTCAGTTTAACCCAGAACTTTTACCCTTAAAAAAATCAGGCAACCAGCCCAGGCAGCAGGAGCTGTGGGCAGTGTCCTCTTTTGTTCAACAGTTCCAAAGATTTAATCTTACCTAAACTGGGGAGTTAGCTCTCCTAGTCTAGTAATCTTAAAAAAAGTCTTTTAAAAAAAAATAAAAAAAAAAAGTCTTTTTATTGGTACATGTTTTATTTCTCCCATGTAATGTTCAGTTATAATATCATAATTTAAAATTTTGATTATTTAGCTCTATTTCCTTTCTCTGTAGGTCACTTCAGCTTAATTATTGTTTTTACACTCAGAGGCATTTGTAACAGCTGTCTGTTTTACCCTTCCTCAAGCCAGGTGGCTCTTTCCCATGTCTTTCCACCTACTTGATGACTTTAGTCTGTGTTTTTCAACTAAGTAAAGACCGATATAGAAAACAGCAGGGGGTTCTATTTTAGTGTCTTTTCTCATGGATGCTTCTGGAGTTAGTACATCTCTGCTCCTCTAACGCTCTATTCCCAGCTGGATGAGTCCCATGAACTAGGATGGCTGAATGTTCTTTCCCAGAGGAAGTCAACCTAAAGTGGGTTCAGAAATTCTCAGGCACACCTGAGCCAGTGTAATGTCTCTATTATTATGAAAGTTGGCCCAAAGTGATGAAAGCATTTGTTTGGATCTAATGTTCTCCATAGAACTAAGATACTAAGTGGGTTTGGTTTTTCCTTTTAGGCTGCAGGACTTAGCCCAGGTCTCCTATTGCCATTTCTTATGCTGAAGGGAATGGGGTTTATAAGAATAGTAGAGAATTGTTATTTGAAAAAATAAAATTATTTTGTAGTTTTGTGGTGAGCTGAAGACCAATAGCTATGAACACCTTCTTAATTCATTTCAAGATGGTTTCTCCCTCACCATGTCAAGAACACCTTTCACCTCTATTCTGATGATCCCGACAGTTAATGATTGGTGCTAACTCTGACCTCTAACTAGATTCAGCTACCTACTTCACATTTCCACTTGGACAAGCACCTCAATGGCATATGTTCAAAACTGAACTCATGATCCTCTTCATCCCATAGACCTAGTTCTTCCCTTAGCATTTCCCATTTCAAACACTGGCTCTGCAAATGCTGATAGCACTTATTGTTCAGGACAGACATTTGTCTTTGTCCACTGCTGTATCTCCTACACCCAACACAATGCTTTACACATAGCTGATACTTAGTATTTTTTTTTTTATGAATATTGAATAATTTTATGGAAACTGCCATTAAATAAGACTCTCAACTTTCTCAAAGGCCAGTGAAGTGGATTATGGTTTATCCAAAACCCTGTGCAAATCTTTACTGCCTCTAAAATCCAGGCTCTTTCCTCATGCCAAAGCTACCACTATTTACTCAAACAGTTGAATGCCTCCTAAAATTCCCATCATTATTGTGCATCAACATGCAGTTAAATGAATGAATTGATTATAATTTTCTCTGCTCTACCAAATTTCTACTTCTCAAACTGTGCTTCATGAATGTGTCACTGCTAGAAAATGAACACTAACTGTGCATTCAGGGCATTTAAAAGCCAATTTGAGTGAAAATGTTGATATCTTGATAGGAATGATTTGAGCTCTAAGAAATCTAAGCATTTTTGAAAGCAAATTGTGTCATCAGACTGAAATTACATGCAAAATTATCTAAACTATTTTACATATGATAGACAGCCACACTTTGTAGGAGATGAAGCTTTCAAAATGTAGGGGATGAAGTTGAACAATATCAACCTCCAGTTAACTACCTCTAATCCAAGTCTCTGCTCATGGAAACAGGCATAAGATGCAACTATGGTACACAATAGTCTAAGACTTCAGGTAAAAGTGGAGGATGCTATTACAGTCCTGATCGTGTACATGGAGCAGTGGTTGCATTTCATCTATTATTTTAGAGACTCTCTTTTGAGTACTTAATGTGGTAAGATGCATTATTCCTGGATTTGGTCCATTACTTTTCTATGCATAGTACAAGCAGAGTAGAGCATACCTTGGAGGAACAAAGGAGACTTCTTACGATGCTGAGCTTTCCTTGCTCCAGACCACCTTGATTACATTAAACAGTTGCTGGTTAACTAAATCCCTTGGAAGTTTACCACTAACTGTTTAGCCATCACACCTTGAGGGCAAACAATGTAACTCCTCAGTCACCTGCTCTCTGATTTGATCATTCTCAGTTTATGCTTTTGACTATTCAACAAGATCCTGAAAAATAAGTAATGAAACCTGCATGTGAATTAGAATCCTTCAATTCCAAAAGTAAAAATCCAAGGTATTGTGTCCATTTGAATAATTAAAAATTTTTAACAAGAAGTTTCCTAGATATGATTAGGTGAGAGTGCCTTTTCTCTACTTAGTTGGGATGTTATTGCATTCCATCACTGAGTTCCTTTCTAGGCCACAAATATTTCAGGACAGTGACAATAGGTAACATTTATTGAGCACTTATGGTGTGCCAGTCACCTTACTTAGATAAGGATTTCTCAATCTTGGCACTACTGAAATTTGGATCAGATAATTCTGATGTGGGCCTTTAGGATGGTCTTTGTGACCTTTGTTAGGCAAAGATTTTTTTAACTACAATACTGAAACCATATTTCATACAAAAAAAAATGGATAGAGAAATCAGACTTCATCAAAACTAAAACCTTCTGTCCTACAAAAGACACTGTTAAAAGAATAAAAATGCAAGTTAGGACTTGCAGACTAGGAGCAAATAACTGCAAGTCACATATCTGATAAAAGACTTGTATCTAGAAGATATAAAGAACTCTAAAAACTCAAAAGCAAAAAAACCAAATAATCAAAATGAGCATAGGACCTGAACATTTTCAAAGAGGACATACAAACGGTACATGAAAAGGCGCTCAACATCACTAATCATCAGGGAAATGCAAGTCAAATCGACAATCAGATGTCACCTCACATCTGTTAGCATGGCTATTATCAGAAAAGACAAGAATGTCAGTGTTGTTGTTCTCTATTTCCAGGAGCATCCCAGGTCTCTTCCCAGCCCCACCACACACCCAACTGTCACAAAAAAATGTCTCCAGAAATTGCTAAATATTCTCTGGTAGACAAAACTCCCTCCAGTTGAGACCTACCACCTTGGATATATCAACTTAATTATTAATTCTCTAAACAACTCCATGAGGGAAGTTGTAGGTGTACCTCACTGTAGGTGAGGCACAGACAGATTCAATAATCAGCCTAAGTCACATAGCTCTAGAGATACAGCTGGTATCTGATTCCAGAGCCCCAACTCTTAACTGCTGCCCTAGAGATCTGACACCTTTTTGACTTTTTAGGCCGTAAGGAAAAGAGGCTTGTTGGATCAGGATCCCTTCCAGAATTACTGAAAAAGAACTGCTTTGGCAATGAAGACAGATTTAGGGATTGTAACTGACTGGAAAGTAAGAAGGGGAGTAAGGTTTCCCCCAACCATATATATCTGAGTCATAGTAATGGAAAGAAGACATTTTTAAAATGGAGGATAACCACTGTGTAAACAATCTGAAATCCCACAGCTTGGTAACTTCATTTGTCTACTTCCTAAATCATTTTTAGATTTAGGTAGAATAGATGCGGAGAATAATTTAAGCACATCCTCTCTTAAGTATCTGGCCCACCAGCCAGCATAATTCTCATCATTAGATTCTCCCCTTTAATTGGAGATTTATATCTTCCAATTAGAAAATTCATCTGCAGATGACCCTTGTTAAAATGCTAATATCCATATTAAGCTCTGTTAGTCTTCGTTTAAATAAATTAATCAAATTAGTGAGTCATTTAGCAAGCCATCAGGAAGTAAATTACAAAACATAAAACTCTTTCCCCCTCAAATTCCAGAGTTTTTCCCTCAGAATGCACACTGATCCCAGGCTATCCAAGAAGGCTGCACAGTAGACCTGCCACTTGATAGCAAATTATAAATGGGGTGAAAATTCCACGTGGCACTGCTCCTCCTTGAATCAGCTCCTCAGACTGCCTTCTACTTGAATGATGCACAGATTTCTAAGTGCATTTGCAAGGAATTTGCTACACACATGGTTTTTTCCTGGCCCTGGCTTCTCCAAATATCTTGTAGAACACAAAATTTCACCATCTGCCATGGGACAAGAGACAGAGGGTGAGGGTGCTCCTTGCTATCTTGTATCTTATGTGGGGAGACAAAGAATAATTTCATTTCTTCTCCCTACTCAGTACCTCTCAATAAACGCAAGTAGACCATCCCTTGTTTCCTTTGATCCAGAAAGTGTCAGTCACTACATTAATAGGCTTCCTATTTGGAGGTGACTATTGTGAGATTTTTTTTTCCAAAAAAAGAAGGAAAGTATAAAATGCAACTGAAATTTAAACTAGGCTCTGTAATTAAGCACTTTAAATCTGTCCAAAACAATTTTCAAGCATTTAAGTGCTAACAGAAAACTTCAAAAGTACGTAAGAAAATCAGACCCCAGGTTCATAACTGATGTAACAGGAAAATTTTTATTGTGGAACTATTAAAGGCCAGTGATTTAAAAAAGGAAAGAAAACCATCATGCAGATTAAAAAGCTATGTTGAGTAGTTTATTGCAAGAGTGACTAGATAAATCTCACCTAAATATACTGCAGTTAACAAGGAGGCTTAGAGGTGGAAAGCTGCCCTATCTGATCAAACTACCTTGCCTTTTGAGAAAATCAGGGTGAAAGATAAACACATATAAACTTGGATCTTAAAATAACAAAAAACTTCTACTTATTATATTGTGCAACTATGATCTTTGAAAGTGGTGGCCTTAGGAAAATCTGCTTTGGCAAGCAACTGCAGCGGCTCCTGTAGAGAGGAAGTGAATAGACTGGGCTTATATACAAGGGCTGCTGGCACGTTCAAAGCGCAGGGGATAGTTCACAGAGCAAAATGCAGTCCTAAGTAAATGGGTTTCAGGCAATTTGGGTGTTAAGATAACATCATTAAGAATAGAACAGATTGTGCTCAGACCCTGCTGTTTATAATTAACACGTTCTTTCCAAATACTCCAGGGTCCCTGGTAAATAGTCTTCTGCTCACATTCACCCAGACCAATCAGAGTATTTTCATCAGATTCCATGCTGGGCCAGCACCTGTCTGGACAAATCCAATGGAGCCAAAGAACTCCTCTCCCAGGCCAGCTGAGTAGTTGGATGAACCCAGTTTGGCTTAGTCATTGTCACAGTGTCCATATGGCTTTGAAGCTTGTTTTCACAAGAAATCATACAAGTATTTTATTATGTCAAAGTTCACCGTCCTATAAACAAAAACAGACAGTATGTTAGCATCCTCACCCCCTCGACTGCTCAGCCTTGTATGCATGATTCTGAGAAGCACATGCCAAATAATTCACAACTAATGCTAGACAACCCTAAGACACTGGAAAAAGCATCACGACAGAATTAACATTGGTTTTAATGTCACTGGGAACAGAGTTTCTTTAAAAAGTTTCCCTCCCATGCATAAAGTTTGCTTTTCTAACAGAAGTAAGTGAAGTCAGAACTATCCAACATTCATATATTTCAATTATAGCACAGCAAGTTTGGATTTCATCTGAAAGCTATTTGCTTTTTGTCTAATAACCAGAATAAAGCAATTACAGATGCAGCAGTATTTAAATCTTCTTTGCTTCTGAACATTGTTTATCTCCCAAAACACCTGTTTTATCATTACATAATGCATAGCTCATCTGTCCTCATTTGTAGTTTTCATTCTTTTCAGTCTTTTTACACTGGCTGACCTGTGTGTGTATTGTAACTAAATCTGTATGATCCAAGAATACGATACAACAAACAGACGATATGAATGTATATTTTTGTACTCTGATGGCAGGCAGAATAAAATAGCAGACGACAGAGACATATAATTATTTTCCTTTCTCTAAATTCATTCTTCACTATAGATATTCAGACTTGGAGGTTTATTATTTGAATAAATGGTCAAAATAATTAGATATAATGATCTAGCAATAAGTATAAAATTAAAGCCTTAAAGTATTCAATTCTGCAAAAATAATCATCCATATGAGAACAGCCTTTTAAAGCTTCACTAATTGCATGCTCTTATTTATTAAACCATCATTAATTGGTGTTTTTGTCTATCATTTTGTAATACACTTTCTAAAAAAGTTTCTAAGCAAATGACTGACGTATCAAATTTTTTTAAAAATCAGGAATAGGGAACTATAGATACTGCTTATGCAAAAACATTTTAAAATAGCTCAAATGAGATGCTATGGCTTTGTGGCACCTAATGATGGAATGAAGAGTACTTTAATTGTTTCACTACAACAGTGCCTCTCTGAAAAACACCAAAACTTTCCAAATTGCATAAAAACACTGCCAAAACAATCCTGTTATCATTGGGGGTACTAAAACAACTAAAAATACTTACTAAAATAAAAAAAACAACAACTTATCTTAGGCATAATGTCACAAAAGGTATGGTTATTATATCATAAAGCTATTTATTTTTATGTGCTTTCCTTTCATTTACTATGTGTTAGTGGTGGTATTTGCTCAGTCATATCCAACTCTTTGAGACCCCAGAGACTGTAGCTTGCTAGGTTCCTCTGTCCATGGACTTCTCCAGGCAAGAATACTGGAGTGCGCTGTCATTTTCTTCTCCAGGGGATCTGCCCGACCCAGGGACTAAACCTGGGTCAGTGCAGGCAGATTCTTTACTGTCTGAGCCTAGACTAGGGAAGCCCATTACAGAACTCCCCAAATTTACTTGTAACAATGTACCACTAAAATTACCTTTTAAAAAATCAAAACATTTTTCATGATTGGTTAAAAACATCTTTTTCAGAGGGTCTTAGACGACAAAAGACACAGTAGGCTATTTTTAATCATAGGCAAAAAGGACGGTTGGATTCTTACATCTCTCCAGGCACATTTCTCTACAATGACTTTGGGTCCTACGGTTATAAACCTTAAGTGACAAAGTAAATTGAACTTAATGTTAAGTTTTATTGTCTCTTGGATTTATTAATTTTTTTTCCCACTGAATAGAAAAGAAAAAGTTTAAAGAAGCTATGATTAAAATAAAGTTGCAATACTGTGGAACTAGACGGCATTACTTGATAAGACTATTACAAAGCCATACAAAATGATCCATATGAAGCCATAACTACAATATTATGAGAGGTAAGGAGAACAGAGAATTGCAACTATGCTGTGATAGCTAAAGAGAAATTTTTGTATAACAGACTAGTACTAGAATATAAACAAATGAAAATACCGTGATTTGTTAGTGGCAGAACTCCATCTTATTTAATAATCCGTTTAACACTGCAGCATAGTTTGTGCAATAAATTTTTCTTTATAGAATGACTGGACTGGCTTAAAAACACTAAGCATTTGTAAAAGGTTCATGATATTCTATTTCTCTGCTTTGCCACTGGGAAGTACTCAAGCAAATTGAATCATACAGTTAAAGTTTTTGGACTTTAAAAAAAAAACTAAATTAACTGGGAATTGAATATGTAAGATCATCCCTCTAAGAAACATTTACTCCCAAGATGCTAACTACCTTTTCCTATCATCCCTCCACCCTCCAATATAAACAGGTAACTTACTAACTGATCCCCACATGTATCATTTTAAGACAGCAGAATTTTACAAAGTAACTGCAAGGGCAACATTAAAACTGGACACACATTCCAAAGATAGTTTTTAAATACTATAGAAGATTCTCTCTCTCATTGAACACAAATTAATTATTTTCTAAAGTAAGCATCTAGAAAGAAATAGGATAAACAAAAATAGTGTTGGTGGCACTCTGCCTAGGAGTCATTCTCAAATCAGAATTTAGACTGCTTATAAGTTAACTACATGGCATGTATCTAAGGATTTAATTTTGCCTTTATCCTTTTATTTCACATTGTTGATGCTTTCACCACACTGACATACTTTTTTCTCTTGGGGTACTATTTTATTTCCTTTTACTTATGTAGGCAGTTTGAGTTTTTCTTACTTAGTTTGGTTTTTCAGAGAATTTGCAATCACACAACTTTAAGTCACAATACTAAGTTACTTTGCAGTGTCTTTCTAGACTGTGGAGGGAAAACAATCAGAAACTTCAACTACCGCTAACATTAAGAACAATTCAAGTACAGTATTTATTAAGCATGTTTTCATCTGTGTTCTTCCATACTCTACCCTCCATATTCTGTGCTCCTTTCTAGAACCAGTCTCCTACTGCTTCTGTGTCCAAATCTTTCACAGTTCCTTGGTCAAGAAGGTTCTCTCTGTCCTCTACCTCTTCCTTGAATGGTTTTCTTTTCTCAACCAGGCTTAACTGAAAGTTGGCTCCCACAGAGGGATCGAGTCTCCTCTTTAGCTCTTTCCAATGAGGTTAGACTCTACTATAGCCCAGGCAGTCCTGTCATGTGAGGCTGCTGTCCTTGTACAAAAGGCTCCGCTCCTGTGAGACTCAAACCATTCCACTAACCAGCCTTTATCCCCCTGTCACCACCTCTTAGTGAATAATGCAGCATCCAGTTCAGTCTTCCTCTCTATTCCCAGATCTGCCTCAGCTTTAGTGACTTCATTGCACTTGTCCCTTTTACCTCCAATGATCTTTTCTACTGTCATGATCACACTCAGAAATGTTCTACTTCTAAAAAACATAAATTCAGACATTCCGGTCCTCAGGGCACCATGGCGGGTCTGTCTGAGCTGGAACCAAGAGGAGAAGATGCCTCCTTCCTGCTGTGAAACTTGAGGACCCTTCCTGGAATGATTTTACTGTGATGTGCCTTCTCTTCCATGAAGAAGCCACCTTTTCGAAGGATCCTAGAGTCACAAAATAGAAGAACTGTGGACCATGGAGCTGCCATTCCAGCCTTGGATGGTGTCTTCAGATTGATTTCTCCATGAGAGGCAAACCATTCAATATCATGGTAATCCAAGCCTATGCCCTGACCAGTAACACTGAAGAAGCTGAAGTTGAACAGTTCTATGAAGACCTACAAGACCTTCTAGAACTAACACCCAAAAAAGATGTCCTTTTCATTACAGGGGACTGGAATGCAAAAGTAGGAAGTCAAGAGACTCCTGGAGTAACAGGCAAATTTGGCCTTGGAGTACAGAATGAAGCAGGGCAAAGGCTAATAGAGTTCTGGCAAGAGAACACACTGGTCATAGCAAATATCCTCTTCCAACAACACAAGAGAAGACTCTATACATGGACATCACCAGATGGTCGACACTGAAATCAGATTGATTATATTCTTTGCAGCCAAAAATGGAGAAGCTCTATACAGTCAGCAAAAACAAAACCAGGAGTTGAGTGGGGCTCAGATCATGAACTCCTTATTGCCAAATTCAGACTTAAATTGAAGAAAGTGGAGAAAACCACTAAACCATTCAAGTATGACCTAAATTAAATCCCTTATGATTATACAGTGGAAGTGAGAAATAGACTTAAGGGACTAGATCTGATAGACAGAGTGCCTGATGAACTATGGATGGAGGTTCGTGACATTGTACAGGAGACAGGAATCAAGACTATCCCCAAGAAAAAGAAATGCAAAAAAGCAAAATGGCTGTCTGAGGAGGCCTTACGAATAGCTGTGAAAAGAAGAGAAGTGAAAAGCAAATGAGAAAAGGAAAGATATTTCCATTTGAATGCAGAGTTCCAAAGAATAGCAAGGAGAGATAAGAAAGCCTTCCTCAGAGATCAAGCAAAGAAATAAAGGAAAACAATAGAATGGGAAAGACTAGAGATCTCTTCAAGAAAATTAGAAATACCAAGGGAATATTTCATGCAAAGATGGGCCAATAAAGGACAGAAATGGTAGGGACCTGACAGAAGCAGAAGATATTAAGAAGAGGTGGCAAGAATACACAGAAGAACTGTACAAAAAAGTTCTTCACAACCAAGATAATCACGATGGTGTGATCACTCACCTAGAGTAAGACATCCTGGAATGTGAAGTCAAGTGGGCCTTAGGAAGCATCACTACGAACAAAGCTAGTGGAGGTGATGGAATTCCAGTTGAGCTATTTCAAATCCTGAAAGACGATGCTATGAAAGTGTTGCACTCAATATGCCAGCAAATTTGGAAAATTCAGCAGTGGCCACAGCACTGGAAAAGGTCAGTTTTCATTCCAATCCCAAAGAAAGGAAATGCCAAAGAATGCTCAAACTACCGCACAATTGCACTCATCTCACATGCTAGTAAAGTAATGCTTAAAATTCTCCAAGCCAGGCTTCAGCAATATGTGAACTGTGAACTTCCAGATGTTCAAACTGGTTTTAGAAAAGGCAGAGGAACCAGAGATCAAATTGCCAGCATCCACTGGATCATCGAAAAAGCAAGAGATTTCCAGAAAAACATCTATTTCTGCATTACTGACTCTGCCAAAACCTTTGACTGTGTGGATCACAATAAACTGTGGAAAATTCTGAAAGAGATGGGCATACCAGACCACCTGACCTGCCTCTTGAGAAACCTGTATGCAGGTCAGGAAGCAACAGTTAGAACTGGACATGGAACAACAGACTCGTTCCAAATAGGAAAAGGAGTATGTCAAGCCTGTATATTGTCACCCTGCTTATTAAACTTATATGCAGAGTACATCATGAGAAACACTGGGGCTGGAGGAAGCACAAGCTGGAATCAAGATTGCCGGGAGAAATATCAATAACCTGAGATATGCAGATGACACCACCCTTATGGCAGAAAGTGAAGAAGAACTAAAGAGCCTCTTGATGAAAGTGAAAGAGGAGAGTGAAAAAGTTGGCTTAAAACTCAACATTCAGAAGACTAAGATCATGGCTTCTGGTCCCATCACTTCATGGCAAATAGATGGGGAAACACTGTAAAGAGTGGCTGGCTTTATTTTTCTGGGCTCTAAAATCATGGCAGATGGTGATTGCAGCCATGAAATTAAAAGACGCTTATTCCTTGGAAGGAAAGTTATGACCAACCTAGATAGCATATTAAAAAGCATAGACATTACTTTGCCAACAAAGGTCCATCTAGTCAAGGCTATGGTTTTTCCAGTGGTCATGTATGGATGTGAGAGTTGGACTATAAAGAAAGCTGAGCACTGAAGAATTGATGCTTTTGAACTGTGGTGTCCCCTGAGAGTCCCTTGGACTGCAAGGAGATCCAACCAGTCCATCCTAAAGGAGATCAGTCCTGGGTGTTCATTGGAAGGACTGATGTTGAAGCTGAAACTCCAATACTTTGGCCACCTGATATGAGAAGCTGACTTATTGGAAAAGACCCTGATGATGGGGAAGACTTAGGGCAGGAGGAGGAGGGGATGACAGAGGATGAGATGGTTGGATGGCATCACCGACTAGATGGACATGGGTTTGTGTGGACTCTGGGAGGTGGTGACGGACAGGGAGACCTGGCGTGCTGCGGTTCATGCGGTCGCAAAGAGTTGGACACGACTGAGTGACTGAACTGAACTGAATTACTCTACAATATTGTGATGGTTTTTGCCATACATTCATATGAATCAGCCATGGGTGTGCATGTGTTCCCTATCCTGACCCTCTCTCCCACCTCCCTCCCCATCCCATCCCTCAGGGTCATCCCAGTGCACCAGCCCTGAGCACCCTGCCTCATGCATCGAACCTGGACTGGCAATCTATTTCACATATGATAACAAACATGTTTCAATGCTATTGTCTCAAATCATCCCACCCTCATGTTCTCCAACAGAGTCCAAGGGTCTGTTCTTTACATCTGTGTCTCTTTTGCTGCCTTGCATATAGGGTCATCGTTACTGTCTTTCTAAATTCCATATATATGCATTAATATAAAAAAAAAAAAATTCAGACATTCCACCCTGATCCCAATCTCCTTTAAGTGATCTGGAATACCTTGAAACAACCAGTTTACAAACCTCTCTTCGCCTTCTCCTCATCTACAAATAATTACTGAGCATTAAGTGCCAGGCACTGAACTATGAGCCCTCCCCATGCTTTACTTCCTTTCTTCCCTTCTTAGCTTAGATTCCATGGTTTGTCACCTCAAGCATTCATTTGCTAGCATCGACTGAATTCACCTGGCAAATTCCAATCCTATGTGATTTCAATTGCACCCTTTTGCAGTCCCAGTACCCGGCACATGGAATGCTGCTGGAGGAGAGCACAGGTTTCACAGATTGGTGCCACTATAGATTCAAGGTCAGGAACCCCAGCTGGGCCCTCAACACTCTCAGCAAGTTGCTTTCTTTGTTAGCACTTTCTTCCATTCCCCACGGCAGCTATTTCAAATATCCGTATTTGTCTCAAACTGGTGTACTTCTGTCCTTAAGTCTCTTGCCTCTACCTTTACACATACAATAGAAGGCCTCAGATCAGAGCTCCTTCAACTTCTTGCCAACAGATATCCAAATTCAGTTCCATCTGAAACCACCTTTTCCTCTTGTTGTAATGAAAAAGGATTCCCCTCTCTCATTCAGGGCTATTTCTTTACCTCATGTTTCTAAATCGCATGTTATATATCTTTTCAAGGACTTTAAATTACCTCTCTTTTGTGTCATTAACTCTTCTTCCCTACAAGTTTTTTCCCAGCAGCATTTAAATATGCTCATATCTTTAAAAATAATAAGCTATTCATGCCCCCACAACCTGTTCAGTAGGTAACAATCCTCTATTCCTCTTTATAGCAAAAATAGTCTAGAAAATAGGTACATGAGGACAGGATACAGATCTGTTACACATCTTGCTACATCCCCAAAACCTAGTATAGTGATTATAATGAACATCACAATAAATTTTAAGTGAATAAAAAGTATTCTCTGCATGTGCGGCATCAATTTACTCACAGATACCACTTAAATGCACCATATCCTAACTTGTACCCCACTGTATCGCTGAAAGTGTTCTTGTTAAAGTCACAAATGACAGATTTACCATTAAATAGACTCTGCCTGATTTCTTGGCAATAACCAACAATTTTGACCATTATTCCCTTGCTTAGGTTTTTCTACCTTTCTTGGATATACAACTTTTTGTATTACTGTTTTAACCACTTAAATTTGTATCATGAGTATTTTCCTGTGCTTTTATCCTTTAAAATTACAATTTTAAGTAACTTCACAAATTTTTTAATTATTTATTTTTAATTGGAGGATAACTGCTTTATGATATTATGTTGGTTTCTACCATATATCAACATGAATCAGCTATAGGTATACGCATGTATACCTCTCTTCCACCTCCCACTCCATCACACCCTTCTAGGTTGTCACAGAGCATCAGACTTGAACTCCCTGTGTCATACAGGAAATTTCCACCAGCCATCTAATTTTACACATGGTAATGTATGTGTTTCAGTGCTACTCTCAATCCTTCCCACCCTCTGAGAAGGTCTGAGTAAGTTAGTGATTGACACAGTCTCTGCTTTGCTCTTCACGGGCTTATACTGTAGGAAGAAAAATGAGTTCTACTTATTGAATGAATAATTTAATAAAATAATGGTAAGTCTCAGAAAATAAGGGGACATGGATAAACTAACTGTGAATAGTGTGTGGGAGTGGGGTGGAGGGCGTGGACGATGGGAGGTCATGGTATGTTTGAGGATAGCGTCTTCAAGAAATATGCATTTAAACTGAAATCTAAAGGTTATGTAGCAGTTAGTTGGATAGAGGAGGATTTGGAAAGTGCTGCACATGCAATGAATGGTGAATATGAAGAACTGAAAAAAAAAAAAAAAAAAAGCCCAAAGTGGTCAAAGTGTAAATACCTACAGGAGAAGACGTGTGTGATAGGTATGGCTGGGCACAAAGGCAGAGGCCAAGTCACTGGGGCCTTGAAAATTATTCTAAACATTTTGGTTTTTTATCCTAAGAGTTACAGGAAATTATAGAAGACTTTTAAGTAGAAGGGTGACAGTAAATTTTTATAAGATCACTCTGGCAATAGTGTGGACAACAAATTATAAGAGAATAAGAGTAGAGAGAAAACCAATTAGGAGGTTACCGGAGAAGAGATAACAGTGGCTTGGTCTAGAGCATTAACGGTACAAATGATAAAAGTGAATGAACTGAGATATATAGGACGGACTTGACAGGCTCAGAAAGACTAATGCTTGGCTGCTGGGAGTGGTGGGGGGGTGGTGACAAATGCCACCAGTGACTACCAGGTCTTAGGCCTGTGCAACACGAGAGACTGCAGTGCTAATCACTGAACCAGGGGACACTGAAAGAAAGCTGCATCATTCCTTTTTTGTTGGCAAGCAGAAGAAGGGGGGGATTCCTGAGTTCAGTTTTGGAAATATATTGATACAGGTGGGAAATATCCAAAATTCAAGAATACTAGAAAAAAGGTCTGGCCTCTAAAAACTGGGAGTAAGAATAGTACATAGATAGTTGTTGAAGTCAGGAGTAAAGTAAAAATAGTCTAGGGAAAAAAATATGAAAAGAACCAAGCCTCAAGGAACAACTAAATGTGAAGGTTAAGTGGATAGGATAAGCTGACAAAATGAGCCTGAGAAGAAACAGCCAAGGAATAAAGATGAAAATCATAAGATTGGAATCATGGACTCTAGGAGAAGAGTTTTAAGAGAGAGAGAGTGGTCAATCCTGTTGGGTGACTGAGAATAGATAGTCTGAGGGCTGGGAAAGAGGCTGGGAAAAGGGCAGAGATGGAATTCAGAGGGGAAGTGGAAGAGCCCATCTGACACAGGAGGCGGGACCCCAATCTATTGATAAAGGAAGACAGAAGATGCTCACAGACACAGGTAGTGCAAGGAGTTCTCAACTCACAGGTTCAACTTTGTTCTCTGAAGCAGTAACTGCTGAACAAAGTGAATACAGATGTTAGGACTTGTGGCTTGAATACAGTCTAGAATCAGAATCTAGATCGAGAAGAAACCTGTAAACCACATATTCTACTGTTCAATACATGTGGTGGAATGGCTGGGAGTCTCGTAGAAGATAATCAATTAGAAAAAGAGGGAAATAGAGCCAGTTGTAAAGGTCTCAAAGAAATTCAAATTTTTGCAAGAAATTGGGAAGAAAATAACTATCCAGAAGCGGCAACAAGAAGAAAGGATAGCACTTAAAGAGCATCCAATCCTGAGGGATAGGAGTTTGAGAAAATAAGAAGCTACTACTAGAGATAACTGGCGGGCTTCCCAGGTAGCTCAGTGGTAAAGAATTCACCTGCCAATGAAGGAGACACAGATTCAATCCCTGGGTTGGGAAGATCCCCTGGAGAAGGAAATGGCAACCCACTCCAGTATTCTTGCCTGGAAAATTCCATGCAGAGAAGAGCCTGGTGGGCTATATACATAGTCCGTGGCGTTGCAGAGTTGGACAGGACTTGGCAACTAAACACAAACATACATACACTACAGTATAAACAAGTTGTCTGCAGTCAACTGCCCATTAAATCCTACCTTGCTACTATAGGACCATTATTCCAGTCTGTCTCGGACTCTCAGAATCTTGATTTTTGCCATATAACATGTTAACTAATTCTCCGAATTTTGTCATTTGTAAATCTGACGAGAGGGTTCATTCTACAGTGAAATAGTCATTCTCGGCACTTAAATGATCTTCTCTTGCTTAAATGACTAATGACATTACATTAGGAAGAAGATTAATTTTTATATTTAGTATATCATTTACATAATTCAAGACATTTTACATTAACGATTATTCTATGCTTACCTAGCAATAGCTCTGATGAAGTCTAGAGACACTGTGCATTTGTATTTTGGTCCATCAAGCTGATCGTCATGGCCAACCAGGGTTAACAGTTGAAGAGTCACTAAAGAGGTAATCTAAAAATAAAAGTATTTTTATGAGAAAATGGTTTAACCAGATTGCATGATGTCCTTGTTTCTGAAACATTTTATAGTTACTTTGATAACAATATATAACAGAATTCACAGGAACATCTGCAAAGAATATGACTACTTTGAAATTTGTATACACAAATTTGTACATATGCTTAACGTCCTAGTTAATCAAACTAATGATCAACCTTTAAGGACTCCACTAGAGATAAATTTGTTTCAACTAATGACACACATATGACTGCTAACCTTTAAAAACTATAAACAAAGGACATTCCTTCTTTCCCTAAAAATTTTATGAACTTTCTATCCAAATACCTCAGAATATCAAATCTGCACTCCCTTGAGAATCGAGCAGTTAAAATGTGAAAGTGGGTCTTTTTCAGAGTTGAGTAGCTGGTTACATAAGAAATACATCCTTCAGATCTAGACTTAGTCTTGCTTTTAAACTGATCCTCAGGGAGATTAACACTGGCAAAAGTGTATTTTGACAAGTCAAAAATCAAAATCCAAAATAATTTCACATGCATAATGCCGACAGAAGTATTAAGCGCTCTGAAATCCAAGAAACAGAGCTGACACAAGAGCTGGAATTCTTTGAGTAGCCCATTTTCTTTTCCCAATTTTTTTTTCTCATCTCCTATAGGCCAACAGAAAAAGAAGTCAGCGATGGCAAGGAGGAAGATCTTGGTGATCTGTTACTGCTGGTGACAGTATCTTTAATACTTAATCATATGCCTTAGGAATAAAAAAAAAATGTTCACTTAATCTGTGATCAATACCTTGAGATGCAGTAAACACTCTGAATGATAAAAACAGTGACAGCAGTAGTGATCTGCTTGGTGCCAAGTATTCTATACACAGCATCTCATTTATGCCTCATGACCCTACAAGGTGGACGCTATTACACTTATATTATAAATGATTCTTAGAGATGTTAAGTAACTTTCCTCAGACCCCAGAACTGACAGGTGGCTTAGTAAGAATTCAAACCTAGAGTTCATGTTCCCTCTACTATACTACACATGCTATGTGTAGTATGCTCCCTATTACAATTTTAAAGGGTGAACTGTTATGCAGTGTTCAGTCAGCTGTCAATATTAACAATTTTTAAAAAGTAACAGATGTGTAGATACCACAGTATTTTATATACAGAAAATACTCTATTTAGCAAATACAAAGCATTTTTTCAATTAAAACTTTTATATTTTCTTAACTTTAGATAGCTCTCACATAAACTATATGCAGAGGGATATTTTTTATAGGCCAGTCTAACAACCTTTACCTTTAGGGTGGAATATATACTCTATTTCCTTTCACTGCAATGATATTCTAAAATTTTATTTCTACCACTGTGTCAACTTTTCTATTTTTTCTGTGTCTTTCTCATTCCTTTCTTGCCTTATATTGAACTGAATTATACTATTTTTTCATTCTACTGTTTTACTCTACTATCCTGGAATTTATACTCCAGTTTCCACTTTGATTTTTTTTCTTTTGGCCCCAAGCTATTTTAGAATTCTTTAATTTCCAACTCATGAAGTTTCTCTAGCATTTTTGACTTTTAAGAGGGGAATATCACAGAATGCAGTCTGTATACTAGCAATTCTTTGAAATTTGATAAGAAAGCTGGATTCTCCAGAGTGAGAGAAGAGTACACAGGGACACGAAAGCCACTGTGGCAAAGAATGAAACTAACCACAAGTGGTCACTCTTCCTACTCGGCCGGCCAGGTCCCTTCCCTCTTTGTTCAAGAGCTGATGGCACCTGAGTACAAACCATGCCCACAAATGCGATCACCTATGACAGGCCAGCAAGGTGGAGTGAGACAAGAGCTTTCTCTTTTACTTATATACAAGTACTTATATCATAATAGTATTTTCCATTTTTGTCTCTTGGACTGCAAAGCCTAAAATATTTACTATGTAGGCCTCTTACTGGAAAAAGTTTGTCAAACTCTCTGCATTGAAAAATTGCTAGATGCAGATAATTTAGCAATGTAGAAATCAAAATGTTCAGTGACTTATCCAAAGTGATAATGACTACATAATAGCAGAAACTTACTTGACTAGGATTTAGGTCTTCTAACTACAATTCTAAAACTTATGAAAAGAATGACTAAAATGTGATCATAGCTGAGAGAGCTAACTTCTAATAAGTTGTATTACAATCTTACCCGAATAAAGAATGTGTTAAAAGAATGAGGATGATCTGTGAAAAAGGGAGTGTTCAAGGGAACAGACACGTCAGTACGTCTCCAACAACAGGACTAAGGGCTCCCTGACCATTAAATCGGAAACCTGGTATGTACTGTAAGTGTTTGCTCATTTTGGAGGTATAGTTACCCAGATGTCATTCTATTAATGATTTTCTTAGTAGTATTTAAAAGGTACATATGAGTAAAGTTGATGAACAGATAAAAAATGTTAAGTTACTCAACATTTTTATAAAAGAGCTCACATTTACCTAGTTTAAGAGTTAAATGAAACAAAAAAATTAAGTTGGTTGTTAAAAATGTATGAAATAGTATTGTGCCCATTAAATGAGGTCATCTGTAAGGCAACTTAACACAGTGCCTGAAACAAAGTATTCAATAATATGAGCTACTATTTATATTACTATCTATTAGCTATTATCTATTACCTATTATTACTATCTATTAGCACTTTTCAATCTCAAATTTAATGAATAGGTTTCTTTTCTAATAACCCATTAATTTACTTAAAACTCACTGTATTTTATTTGAAAACTGTTTCATATAGTTCCTATAGCTTTCTGAATTATATGCCATGCTTAACTTATTTAGAAAATAAAAGATAAAACTACCTAAGATTAAAAACATCTGTATGGACTTCCCTGGTAGTCTACTGGCTAAGAATCCACTTAGCAATGAAGGGGACACCAGTTCAATCTCTGGTCCAGGAAGACCCCACCTGCCACAGTGCAGCTAAGCCTGTAAGCTGCAACCACTGAGCCCACGCACGGCAACTGCTAAAGCCTGTGTGCTTTGGAGCCCAAGCTCCTCAACAGAGAAGCCACCACAGTGAGAAGTCCACACACAGCGACTGGAGAGGAGCCCCACCTGGCACAACTACAGAAAGCTCCCTGGCAGCAACAAAGGCCCAGGGCAGCCAAAAATAAATGTTAAAAAGATGTATCTGTGTGAGATTTTATAAAGATTCACAACAAACTATCAATTATGAGTGGGGAGAGGAAAGGTGGGGGTGAGACAAGAGTAGGGAATGAAAAAGTAAAACCTACTAGGAATAAAATAAATAAACTACAAGGATTATTGCACAGCATAAGAAACATAGCCAATTTCTTGTAATAACTTTAAATGGAGAACAATCTAAAAAACATAAAATTGCCATGTTGTATACCTGAAACTAACATAACATTATGAATCAACTATATTTCAATTAAAAAAAATACTTCTGAACAGATCAAGAAAAGTAATGGGCACATATATTAATCACTTTGGAAAAAATGCTCAATGTGTCAGTTTCACCAGGAAATGAAGTGGATAAAAAAATGAATTGACAAAAAAGCTGCATGAAAAATATAATTAAAAATTATATGGCACATTAAACCCAGTGTAGGGAAAACTAAGGAATACGTTGGTAGTTCTGAAAAAATGATACAGAATGCAAACTAAAGAGGCTAAAAAACACAGAAAAGACAAAATGAGAAAAATCTAACATACTTCTAATCAAATTTCTGGAAGGAAAAGAGACAGAAAAAAGGGGCAGAAGTAATATCTGAAAAGATAATGGACGAAAATTCATTCAAAAAGATCAAGAACACCAAATCATAGAACTGAAGAGCTAAATAAATCCAACAGGGAAAATAAAAAGAAATCAATACCTAGACATGCCACAGTGAAAGTACAGATTATCAAATATAAAAAGCTCTTAATCACAAGCAAGGAAATCGAAACTGTAATCAAAAATCTTCCAGCAAACAAAAGCCCAGGACCAGATGGCTTCACAGCTGAATTCTACCAAAAATTTAGAGAAGAGCTAACACCTACCTTACTCAAACTCTTCCAGAAAATGGCAGAGGAAGGTAAGCTTCCAAACTCATTCTATGAGGCCACCATCACCCTAATTCCAAAACCAGACAAAGATGCCACAAAAAAAGAATACTACAGGCCAATATCACTGATGAACACAGATGCAAAAATCCTTAACAAAATTCTAGCAAACAGAATCCAACAACATATTAAAAAAATCATACACCATGACCAAGTGGGCTTTATCCCAGGAATGCAAGGATTCTTTAATATCCGCAAATCAATCAATGTAATACACCACATTAACAAATTGAAAGATAAAAACCATATGATTATCTCAATAGATGCAGAAAGAAAGCCTTTGAACAAAATTCACACACTCCATTATGATTAACAACTCTCCAAAAAGCAGGAATAGAAGGAACATACCCAACATAATAAAAGCTATATATGACAAAACGCCACAGCAAGCATCACCTGCATGGTGAAAAATTGAAAGCATTTCTCCCCTGAAATCAAGGAACAAGACAAGGTGCCCACTCTCACCACTACTATTCAACATAGTGTTGGAAGTTTTGGCCACAGCAATCAGAGCAGAAAAAGAAGTAAAAGGAATCCAGATAGGAAAAGAAGAAGTAAAACTCTCACTGTTTGCAGATGACATGATCCTCTACATAAAAAACCCTAAAGACTCTACCAGAAAATTACTAGAGCTAATCAATGAATATAGTAAAGTTGCAGGATATAAAATTAACACACAGAAATCCCTTGCATTCCTATACACTAACAATGAGAAAACAGAAAGAGAAATTAAGGAAACAATACCATTCACATTGCAACAAAAAGAATAAAATACTTAGGAGTATATCTACCTAAAGAAACAAAAGACCTATACATAGAAAACTATAAAGCACTGATGAAAGAAATCAAAGAGGACACAAATAGATGGAGAAA
>NC_057388.1:42651539-42659357 GCF_019320065.1 Cervus canadensis
ATGGGCCAAAGAACTAAACAGACATTTCTCCAAAGAAGAGATACAGATGGCTAACAAACACATGAAAAGATGCTCAACATCACTCATTATCAGAGAAAATGCAAATCAAAACCACAATGAGGTATCATTACACGCCAGTCAGGATGGCTGCTATCCAAAAGTCTACAAGCAATAAATGCTGGAGAGGGTGTGGAGAAAAGGGAACTCTCTTACACTGTTGGTGGGAATGCAAACTAGTACAGCCGCTATGGAAAACAGTGTGGAGATTTGTTAAAAAACTGGAAATAGAACTGCCATATGACCCAGTAATCCCACTTCTGGGCATACACACTGAGGAAACCAGATCTGAAAGAGACATGTACACCCCAATGTTCATCGCAGCACTGTTTATAATAGCCAGGACATGGAAGCAAGCTAGATGCCCATCAGCAGATGAATGGATAAGGAAGCTGTGGTACATATACACCATGGAATATTACTCAGCCATTAAAAATAATTCATTTGAATCAGTCCTGATGAGATGGATGAAGCTGGAGCCCCTTGTACAGAGTGAAGTAAGCCAGAAAGATAAAGAACATTACAGCATACTAACACATATATATGGAATTTAGAAAGATGGTAACGATAACCCTATATGCAAAACAGAAAAAGAGACACAGAAATACAAAACAGACTTTTGAACTCTGTGGGAGAATGTGAGGGTGGGATATTTCAAAAGAGCAGCATGTATACTATCTATGGTGAAACAGATCACCAGCCCAGGTGGGATGCATGAGACAAGTGCTCGGGCCTGGTGCACTGGGAAGACCCAGAGGAATCGGGTGGAGAGGGAGGTGGGAGGGGGGATTGGGATGGGGAATACGTGTAAATCTATGGCTGATTCATATCAATGTATGACCAAAAAAAAATAAATAAATTAATTAATTAATTAATTAATTTAAAAAAAAAAGCTCTTAAAAGTAGCTAGAAAAGGAAAATCAGATTATCTTTACAGGACTAGCAATTGAACTGACAACTGTTTTAAGAACAACAATGAAAGACATAAAATAGTGGAACTATATTTTTTAACATACTGAAGAAAATAATTGTTAACTCAGAAATGTATGCCCCCAAGAAACCAATCTCTTAAAACTGGGGATGAAATAAAAGGCACATTTCCAAACTAAAAACAACAGTGTGCCACCAAAATATTCCTACTCACTTAAAGAAATTCCTAAAATATACCTCTCCAGGGGAAAATAAAGGAGTACAAGTTGGAAGGTCTGAAATTCAAGAAGGAATGATGAAACTGGTAAATAGGATGGTAAATCAATAAATTTTGACTTGGATAAGTATAAATGTTATATTTAAAGCAACAACTAAAAGAACAGAAGTAAGGAAACCTGAATTATAAAAATCTAAAACTAAGAAAAAGAAACAAAAGGTAGGTAAGACAAACAGAAAGAAAACAAGATATCAACAAAATTACATTAGAAATTATATTAAAAGTTAACTAAATGTTGCAAATAAAAGTCAAAGATTAAGTGACTGAAAAATAAATCCAACTATATACTCTTTAGAAGAGATACAACAAAATAGAAGAATATGGAAAGGTTAACAGTTAAAGGACAGAATGAGATACATGAAGCAAACTAAAACAACAAAGGTATATTAACGCAGACAAAAGAGAATTAAAAAGAGATTTAAAGAAGGGCTCACTTAGTAATGACACAATTCAGTCAGGAAGCTCCCATCTCTCACAAGATGAGTGGTATAAGACCCTTACTATGAAGGGGTGAGACACAAAATAAGAGCAGTCAAGGAATAACACGATCTTTGGGGGAAAGTGAGTACTGCTGAAAGTTAAGACAAACTCATTATCCTCTCCAGTTTAGAAACAGGTAGGAATAATAATGAGAAAGTAGGTCTGAAATTGTAATAAATGGGAGGCTATATAGAAGAGTTAATATTATCTCCTATGGCAAAATATATTCATTAACTTCATTCCTTTCTATTTTTGTTTTTACAAGGGATTCATTTGCTAAAGTAGGTTAGTAATAGATATCTGAATCCCTTTTAAAATGTCTTTTAAACCCTTTAACATTTGAAACATTAATCTCCCTTTATTATTAAAATAGGTTTCTTTAGTACTTCTTTTTCCTTTAATATAGGAAACATTACTTACTCTCCCACTGGCATTTCCTTATATTATTTGTTATAACTTCTACTTTCCTGTGATTCAAATACTCTCACATATTTAATTCAACTCTTTAATCCAAATTATAGGCTAAATTTACTCTCCCATTTTTCCATAAACACAAAATCTGTCTTTAATTTAGTTAAGTTAGAATTTCAATATTTTCAGGTATCTCACTGTTTTACTACTTTTACTGTATTACCTACAATTATCAAAGGCAATTACATTGAAACAGATAGTCCTTTGAATCAGTTCTACCAAGATTCCATGGATACATTAATCACATAAATTGTACAAAGGATACAGTACCACTTTAAGATATAACAGTCAAAAGGCATTTCCAAAATATTAGTAAGAAGACTGCTCAATTTGGCAGGGGAACATGGATAGGGTCTGATTTAGGAGATGCTAATACACACAAAAATCTAAAATGAAACAAATTATAATGTGATTTCTCACATTACAAAAAACTAATTTCAGAGTCCTTGAACTTACCATATGAACAGAAACAACAGACAAATACATAATTTAGGAGAACATTACATAAATAAATGTAAATACCAACAACTTAAAAGTACTTTGATAGTTTATGAAAATCATGCTAGAGTAAACTGAAAAAATTAAGTTGAAAGATTAAAGACTGATGCTGAAACTGAAGCTCCAATACTTTGGCCACCTGATGCGAATAGCCAACTCATTAGAAAATACTGATGCTGGGAAAGAGTGAAGGCAGGAGGAGAAGGGGAAGACAGAGGATGAGATGGTTGGATGGCTCACTGACTCAATGGACATGAGTCTGAGCAAGCTCTGGGAGATGGGGAAGGACAGGGAACACTGGTGTGCTGCAGTCCATGGGGTCAAAAGAGTCGGACACGACTGAGCAACTGAACAACCACATAGGGTCAACATTTTGAATCTCAAACATATTAATTTATGCCTAGATGAAAAATTCTGGAAAAATACATGAAACTTTTGGAAAATTATTTCTATATGTGTATACTGTCACCCTACTTATTTAACTTATATGCAGAGTACATCATGAGAAATGTTGGGCTGGAGGAAGCACAAGCTGGAACAAAGTTGCCGGGAGAAATATCAATAACCTCGGATATGCAGATGACACCACCCTTATGACAGAAAGCGAAGAAGAACTAAAGAGCCTCTTGATGAAAGTGAGAGTGAAAAAGTTGGCTTAAAGCTCAACATTCAGAAAACTAAGATCATGGCATCTGGTCCCATCACTTCATGGCAAATAGATGGGGAAACAGTGGAAACAGCGGCTGACTTTATTTTTCTGGGCTCCAAAATCATTGCAGATGGTGACTGCAGCAATGAAATTAAAAGACGTTTACTTCTTGGAAGGAAAATATGACCAACCTAGACAGCATACTAAAATGCAGAGACATTACTTTGCCAACAAAGGTCTGTCTAGTCAAGGCTGTGGTTTTTCCAGTGGTCATGTATGGATATGAGAGTTGGACTATAAAGAAAGCTGAGCGTCCAAGAATTGATGCTTTTGAACTGTGGTGCTGGAGAAGACTCTTGACAGTCCCTTGGACTGCGAGGAGATCCAACCAGTCCATCCTAAAGGAGATCAGTCCTGGGTGTTCATTGGAAGGACTGATGCTGAAGCTGAAACTCCTATACTTTGGCCACCTGATGAGAAGAGCTGACTCAATGGAAAAGACCCTAATGCTGGGAAAGACTGAGGGCAGGAGGAGAAGGGGCCGACAGAGGATGAGATGGTTGGATGGCTTCACCGACTCAATGGACATGAGTTTGGGTGAACTCCGGGAGTTGGAGATGGACAGGGAGGCCTGGTGTGCCGCGGTTCATGGGGTCACAAAGAGTCGGACACGACTGAGCAACTGAACTGAACTGAACAAGAATACCCAGCTTTCTCTCCATTACTGAATCTTTAATTTTATTTCCCACTGCATATCTATGAAGCTCTTGAGGACTTGGTCTAGGTACTGCACATTCAAAGATGGATGAGTGAGTGAGTGAAAGTAGCTCAGTCATGTCCGACTCTTTGCGATTCCATGGACTGTAGCCCACCAGGCTCCTCTGCCCATGGATTCTACAGGCAAGAATACTGGAATAGAATGTAATTTCCTTTTCCAGGTCAAAGACAAATAGAATCATGGAAAATATTGATTTACTTCCTTTCCCAACATTAAGTGCTCATGACAAAATGATGACGTCCTGCTATCTGCAGGCTGGCATTAATGTCTAAATATTTTGATATAATCAACAGGAATATGGCAAAAGCCTGTAGACTAGTAAGGGTACTCAGGACCAGACTCAGTTTTGTATGTGAGCATGTGCAAACATAAGACAGAAGTGGAATCGGTCTTGCCCATCTGTTGCAGCAGCCAAGGATTTAGCAACACAGAAAACAGACACCCAAGAGCCATTACTGTTGTTAAGGCTCCAAATGAAGGAAGTGTTTTAGTTGCAACAAGTAAGAATAGGAGTATTTTGTAGTCGATAAAACTGATGTCTTAGAAGGATTTAATCTTTGTTGGGGCAAAGCTCTCTACATACTGGCAAAATATATTTTAATATTTTGAAATCCTTCTTAGCAGTATATAATTTACAGAAAACTTCTCATCCAACTGAGCTTTAAATAAACCTAGAACATGTTTCATAAACAAATACTAACAACAAGCCAAGCCAGAAGAAAACACATTTTAAAAAAATATAGGAGGACTTCTGGACCAGATAACATGGCTTAGATTCACATTTACAGTTCTTTCCAGCTAAGCACAACTATAAGCCCTGGAAATAACCTTACCAAAGGACTCTGAAAGGCAGAAAGAGGAAGGCAGACTACTTCCAGGACTGGAGGAATAATGTAGATACAGCAAGCCCTACGACTGCAGCAGGCTCAGCATCTAATGACCCCCAATCCAGAACAGAAAGCTACTCTGGCAGGCTTATTTCTCTCCTGGACTGAACAGGAGTCCAGGCCAAAAGAAATGGCAACTCTAAGTTCTATATCTGGCAAAACTATCCCTCATGAATAAAGTGGAAATAAAGATATCCTCAAATGAGGTAAAACTAAAGAATCGGTCAGTAGCAGACCTATCTTTGAAACATGGCTAAATGGAGTTCTTTAAACAAAAAGGAAATAATAAAAGAAGGAACCTTGAGCATGAAAAAGGAATAAAGAACAACAGAAGGAGCAGAAATATGGATAAAGCAGACTATCTCATGAGTTTTCTAACTCATATTTGATTAAAAACTGATTATCATCTGATCCTCAAAACAATATTTAAAAAGCAGGAAGTTAAAATAACTTAGAAAGAAGTAAGGTTATCATATTTCATTGGAGGTAGTAAAACATTGATACCACTTATGAAATTAAATGTGCAATTACCATATTAACAGTAGCTGCATCTTTTGTGCATGTTCACACAAAAACCTGTACATAAGCATTCATAGTAGTTTTACTTGTGACAGCCAAAAACTGGAAAGAACACAGAGAGCCTTCAAAGGGTGAAGAGTTAAACAAGCTATGTATTTCATATCATGGAATACAACTCAGCAGCAAAAAAAGAATGAACTATTGGTACATGCAACAATTTCGATGACTCTCAAAGGAATTTATGCCGAATGACAAAAGGCCAATCTCAAATGTTAAATACTGTATGAATTTGTTTATACAAATTTTTGAAATGACAAAATTTTGGAAGGTGGAGATTAGTGGTTGCCAGGGACTGGGGGAATAGGCAAGAAAGAGGGGAGTGTGGTTATAAAAGGAGAGGTCCTTGTGATTACAGAACTGGTATACTGACTATGGAGGGATACACAAATGTACACATACAATAAAATTTCAAATAACCAATATGCATAGACTTACACAAAAATGAATAAATGCAAAAGTGGAAAATTTAATTAAGATCAGCAGATCACATCAATATCAATTTACTGGTTGTGAAACTGAGAAAAGGGCATACAGCAAGAAAGAGCCCTTATTTTTTTTTTACAACTGAACATAAATCCATAGCAACTCAAAATATTTTTATTTAAAAATTAACTACACTGATAAAATACACAAAATATAGAGGGCTTTGAGAACTTATAAACTGCTAGAATGCATTTTGTCTCAAAATAACTTAAGAACCTATGAAGCAGATACTTAAATCTACTCATAGAAATGAAAATATTTGTGACCTTTATTTACAGGGATTTAAAAAAACTACTTGATAAAATACTGCTCAAAGTGGGCAAGTTTAAGAATATTAATTATTTCAATATCAATATGCCACTGGGGTGAGGTTATATGGGTTTTTAAGTTTATAGATTACAGATATTCCTATTAAAAGTTTGATAATTAGCTGCGACTTGTGGTTCAGCCACAAGAATTTGTAGCTGTTGGTTTCATGCTGTGAGCCCATAAAGACATCACAAAGTTGCTCCAAACCTGTGGCTAATACAACTTATCACTTACTCTAAAGCACAGGAGGATTATAGCAAAACTGCTATTATGTAAATCCCATCTTCAGTGTTCTAAATTTTCCCAAATTCTACTTTTTTATTTCTATTGTTTCAAATGGTGAAAATTTTGCTTTTGTTTGAGGTCTACAAAAAACAGATGCACTTTAAACAATAAATACTAAAGTGTTCCAATGTAAAAATTATTATGAAATAAAATTGAGAGGCAGCCCATCAGGACTGGAAATCTTGGGAGATCAATGCCTTGTTTCACAGATGTGAAAACAGACATCATAAAAGGATGACCGGCTTTATCAGCCCCTACTCAGTCACCCCAAACTAATTAATATGTTGGATATGTTTCAAATTACAAATGCAAAAGTCCTAATGAAAAAGAATATAACATATGTACCATGCAAGAGGTCTACTACAAAATATTTTAGAGTTGTAACAACACATTTTAAATTAGGTATGTAATCCTAAGAATAATTAACATACTAAAAGTGTTTAGCCAAAATAGTGCCTCACTTGGGGTATTTATGAATATTAGAAGGTAGTCTGTCAAGACTATGACTACAGTAAAGAGCCCAGTTCAGTGCTTTTATCTTTTCTTCTACTGCTCTTCAAAATTCCTGAGAATTACACATTATGTAATTAGCATTCACTCTTCTCAGGATCTGGCAGAGAATATGGACAAAACTTGAGAGAAGAGAAATAAGAGGTATGGGAAACTACTTAATATTAGTGACCATGGGTAATTCATGGTAGAGGGATTGGAACTTGCTATTAAGTCCAGGCTCTATAGATTAGATATAGACATCAACAGATCTGCATCTACAGACTATAGATACAGGCAGTGTACTGGGCACTTTAACTCCTTTAGTCCTCAAAAGAGCCCAGCCAAAAGTCAGGTACTATAAATAAAGTTTATTTCCAGAATAGGAAACAACTTCAGAGAGGTTAATAAATATTCAAGGTCACTGAGCTAGTAGTAGTAAAAACTACACGGGATTTGAATACAATCTGAATTTTCAAAGTTTATATTCCTTACACTATTCCAAAAGGAGATGCAGAATATAGGGAAGACATCATTGTAAAAAGACTAAGGAAAGCTTTACAGAAGGCAACAATAAGGAAAAGTGAGCAGAATGACAACTCTGAAAGCACTCCACAGTGAAGGGGGATCCCTTGAGTCTGCTGAA
>NC_057388.1:42962811-43086265 GCF_019320065.1 Cervus canadensis
ATACAATGGAATGTTTTTCAGCCATAAAAAAGAATGAAATAATGCTATTTGCAACAAGGATGAACCTAGAGATTCGTATGAACCTAGACTTCACATACTCAGTGAAGTCAGACAGAAAAAGGCAAATACCATATGATATCATTTATATGTGGAATCTAAAAAAATTATACAAATGAATATACTTACAAAATAGAAACTGACTCCCAGATTTAGAAAACAAATTCGTGGTTACCAAAGGGGAAATATAGAGGGGAGGAATAAATTAGGAGGTTGGAACTGACATATACATACTACTATATATAAAATAGATAATCAACAAGGACCTACTGTATAGCACAGGGAACTCTACCCAGTACTCTGTAATAACCTATGTGGAAAAAGAATCTGAAAAAGAATATGAATATATATATATATATATATATATATATATATATATATGACTAAATCACTTAACTATACACGTGAAGCTAACATAATATTATAAATCAAATATACTACATTAATTAATTAATTAAAAATAATTAACCACTTAGGATTATAAAATAATTTTTTGACTCTAGAAAATTTTATTTTGTCATGATTTTCAGATTTCTATTTTTTAATTGTTTAGAAATGATTAAGAAAATAACTTTCCCTATCCAAAAGTCTAGCTAAAATGTGACATCAGTATATTTTTTTTTTCTGGCAGGAAAATATATTATAATTTTTTATTTACATATTTATTTATTTATTTTGGTGTGCTGAGTCTTCATTGCTCTGTGGGCTTTTCTCCAGTTGCGGAGAGAGGGGGCTACTCTCTAGGCGTGGTGTGCAGGCTTCTCGTTGCAGTGGCATCTCTTGTTGTAGAGCGCACACTGTAGGGCATGCAGGCTTCAGTGTTTGCGACTCATGGGCTCGGTAGTTAGGTTCCTGGGCTCTAAAGCACAGGCTCAGCAGTTGTGGGTGCACGGGATTAGTTGTTCCTCGGCATGTGGGATCTTCCCAGAACAGGGATTGAACCTGTGACTCCTGCATTGTTGGGCAGATTCTTAACACTGAGCCACCAAAGAAGGCACAGATTATTATTTTAAATAGCTCACTTGATAAGAAGATATTCTTGGAAGATTTCCTTGTGTATATATACTTGCCGCTGGGAATTAAATACTGGTGTCAGAGCTAGGTTTAGAATTTGACCCAAAGTAAGCAAGCAAAATGCTTGCACCAAAAGAAAATTCCCTGTGATAAACTGAAAATCATTAAAAAATCAATAGCTACTAGTGATGTTATCTGTTTTTCTTCTTAGTTATGAGTATTTCTCATTTTAATCAGAAATGGATGCTTTTATTGATGAAATTGTTGGTGTGCAAACATTTAAAAATTAACCTCCCAAAAGGCATTTGGGGTCACATCTTCCCTATTTTAAAACAGCAGCCTAGCTTTTTTTTAATATAGAAAGATAATATAACACAATATTTCATGTTCCATCTTCCCCAAGAGTGGGGTAAGGTTTCACTCTTTCCTACAGAAAAAGTTGTCAGCATCTATCAATGTGTCCCTAGTCTTCCTTCAACTTTCTGAAGCAAACAAGAAGTGCCTTCTGAAACAACAGTGGGATGAACATTTTCCCTTCACATTCTCACTAGGTACTGTGAAATAGACTTGCTCTTCTAGCTAGAAATTTATGTTAACCATCCCTGATGTTATTTAAACCACCATCACCACCAACAAACAGACTAACATAGAAAATACCAGAACAGAGCAATAACCATTTAAAGATCCAGGAAAAGATCCAGGGATGTACACTCGGAGGTCTGTCTGTGTTATTCCTTAATTATTTCTTACAAAAAGATTGGAATCTCAGCACTTCTATTTGGACTATAATCAGTACAACTCAGTCAAGTTACTCTGATTTTATTTTTCCTTATCTATAAAGGTAGAGTCATAGTACATAACATGGAAACATGAAAGTGAAAGTGAAGGTCGCTCAGTCATGTCCGACTCTTTGCGACCCCATGGACTGTACAGTCCATGGAACTCTCCAGGCCAGAATACTAGAGTGGGTAGCCTTTCCCTTCTCCAGGGGATCTTCCTGACCCAGGGATCGAACACAGGTCTCCCGCATTGCAGGCAGATTATTTACCAACTGAGCTATGAGGGAAGCCCTCATTTATGTTTGGAAACATAAATTAAATTATATATGTATATGAATTTGAGACATGACTGAGGCAAATCAACAAAGAAAAATGAAGGTAGACTTAGAACTTTAATCCAGGAAAGAAAGAAAACAGGGAGCTAAGGTGAACACATAGTTTATGAAAAGGAACATGCCTATTGATATTTGAACTATTCTTTGAAGACAAGGCTCTTGTTCTACTTGAGATCGGTTCAGTTCAGTTCAGTCACTCAGTTGTGTCTGACTCTTTGTGACCCCATGGACTGCAGCACGCCAGGCTTCCCTGTCCATCACCAACTCCTGGAGCTTACTCAAACTCATGTCCATCGAGTCAGTGATGCCATCCAACCATCTCATCCTCTGTCATCCCCTTCTCCTCCTGCCTTCAATCTTTCCCAACATCAGGGTCTTTTCCAATGAGCCAGTTTTTCACATCAGATGGCCAAAGTATTGGAGTTTCAGCTTCAGCATCAGTCCTTATAATGAATATTCAGGACTGCTTTCCTGTGCTTGCTTCGGCAGCGCATATACTAAAATAGGACTGATTTCCTTTAGGATGGACTGGTTTGATTTTCTTATAGTCCAAGGAATTCTCAAAGAGTCTTCTCCAACACTACAGTTCAAAAGCATCAATTCTTTGGTGTTCAGCTTTCTTTATAGTACAACTCTCACATTCATACATGACTACTGGAAAAAACATACCTTTGACTGGACAGACCTTTGTTGGCAAAGTAATGTCTCTGCTTTTTAATATGCTGTCTAGGTTGGTCATAGCTTTTCTTTCAAGGAGCAAGTGTCTTTTAATTTCATGGCTGCAATCACCATTTACAGTGATTTTGGGCCCCCCAAAATAAAGTCTCTCACTGTTTCCATTGTTTCCCCATCTATTTGCCATGAAGTGATGGGACCTGATTGCCATGATCCTAAGTTTTCTGAATGTTGAGTTTTAAGCTAACTTTTTTACTTTCCTCTTTCACTTTCATCAAGAGGCTCTTTAGTTCTTCGCTTTCTGCCATAAGGGTGGTGTCATCTGCATATCTGAGGTTAACGATATTTCTCCCGGCCAACTTAATTTCAGCTTGTGCTTCATCCAGTTTGTGTATCTCTACTTGAGATACAGAAGGACAAAATCAAGGAGAAATGACTCAATGGCTCCTCAGACTGCTCTGGTCATTACTCTTAGCAGGGCTTCAGTATCAACTGAATATGATGGTGACAGCATTTAGAAAACATGAAAAAATAAAAGAGACAGTGGAAACAAGATAGGAAAAAAAAAACTAAATTTAAGATATTCTTTTAAAAATCTGGTTTGCAAAAAATGCCCTTTCAACCTACATCTTGTCTGCTTTCAAGTTGGAGTAACCGATGCCTTATCGAGGCATCATCTATTCTCTGTGGAAGATGATGGAAACATGAGAGTAGAAGAGTGGCGGTCCAAGGCAAGGACTTGGCCAGCCCTTCTAGGGCCTGTTGTGCCATCTTCTGTGAATGCAGATAGAGGTTCTAATTGAAATTCATGTTTATGTGGGTTTATTTTTAAGCAAATTGTTCTCTTTGACTGGCTGCAAGTGACTCAGCACACTCCTCCACTTTACAAGTGTATAAGGTATGCATGGTGTACATCTGATGACTTAATTTCTCCCTTTCACTTCCCCTTTATCCTAATTTGCTCAACTGATTTGTGTGTCTTTCAGAAACACCTTAAATCTATTTTGTGATGATAAATAAAAAATGCTCACTTCCTTCCCATCTCAGAAGCCTTCCCTCAACTCAGGGTTTCACCCATCTGTGGTTTCCTCTGTCTGTTCCATAAAGGCAATTTTACAAGAGTTTTCTACACTTGTCCACTTGTCTGTTTCTTCATCTCTTGGTCTTTCCTAAATCCACTGCTGTCTGGCTTTTCTTTTTTTTTTTTTGCAAATAAGACATCATTTTATTTAAAAGAGGCCTTACCTTTCTCTTATTTTCTTATTTTTTTTTTCATTTATTTTTATTAGTTGGAGGCTAATTACTTTACAATATTGTAGTGGTTATTGTCATACATTGACATGAATCAGCCATGGAGTTACATGTATTCCCCATCCCGATCCCCCCTCCCACCTCCCTCTCTACCCCATCCCTCTGGGTTTTCCCAGTGCACCAGGCCCAAGCACTTGTCTCATGCATCCAGCCTGGGCTGGTGATCTGTTTCACCCTAGATAATATACATTATATGCACATCAGAAAAAGAGACACAGATGTACAGAACAGACTTTTCGACTCTGTGGGAGAAGGCGAGGGTGGGATGTTTCGAGAGAACAGCATCGAAACATGTATATTATCTGGCTTTTCTTAAATTGATCATCCAAATGGTCTTAAATTGATTATCCATATAGTCAAGAATGACTCTGTCAGCAGACACCTCTCAGGCTTTCTCCTGGCCTCTCTGCCATAATTGTGCCATTCTTATTGTATTCATAGTTGTAGAATTATTAACCTAGCATCATCTACAGGTTTCTCCAATGAGACACTCTCATCCTTTTAGTGCCCCCTGCTCCATCCCCACACCATGTTGATATCTTCTGGTATTTAGAACTGGGTTGTTTGAGGCTATGGTTTTTTGTGGGTTTTTTTTTTCTGTTTCTTTTCTTTGGTCCTTCCCTTTTTAGAGGGTAATACATTTTTCTAATTTTTTGATCATTCTTATTTCCTGTATCTCTTGGAGGATTCTCATGAATTTATGTCTTGTCTTTTTTAAGTACTTCCTCTAAGAATATTTCCAAAGTGGGCCTTTGAGGTGTAGTTTCTGAGACCTTAGCAGCCTGAGAGCATATTTATTTTACCATCACATTTATATAATAATTTGTAGTACATAAAATTGTAGGCTAAAAGTTTTTCCTTTCAATACTTTTAAATATTACTTTATTCTCTTTCTGTATCCTTTTTTTTCCTATTTGGAGATATGATTTCATTATCCCTTTGGAAATGATAAGCTCTTCCTTTCTTCAAGAGTTTAGAGTTTTCTCCTATGTTTCATATAACTATCATGCCAGTCTCCTTCATTTGTCATCATTTAGTCCTTGAGGTTTAAAGGGGAGAAATGGAGGAATAAATGTCCCAGGGTCAATCAGCTTCACTGTTGTACTCCAGCTCCCTGCTCCACTAGGATTCTGGGTGCATGATGTTGTACCCCAGAAACAGGCTATTTGTGCTGGTTTTTGTGATCTTCCACAGCATTGCTGGGTGGATACTAGAGCAGAATTTAAAAGCTTCCCCTCAACCTGTCCCCCCATTGCACCAGACTGCACTTGACCTTGCTGATTCATGATAGCCTTTGGCATCCCCAGGAGTTTCTCGGTTTTAATGTTCCTGATACCTATGTACTTTCTCCAGGGTTGATTTAAGGGAAGGAGCTCAATGATCAGGTCTGGTTTGTCATCTTGTCAGAATTGGAAGATTCCTTTCAGCAGTGTTTTATATAACTGACTCATACCTTCTTCCTAAAACACCCTTGCCTTACCTTCCTGATAGTACATTTATGAGATGCTTTTTTTTTTTGCCTTCTAAGAGTCCTTTTCTGCCCACTCCTATTTCTCTTAAGTCCTGCTTTCTTGTCATGTTCCACATTCTCTAGAGATGATCCCATCTCCTTTAAAGACTTCAGTTACCACTTACATGCTGAGTTCTAACAATCTAGTTCTAGCTCTAGACACTACTGTTTTCTAGATTTGTATAGCCAGCTCTCTAGTGCACATGACCAAATAGATGTAAAACACATCCAAAAAATCATCCTGCTCTTGAAAGCTCCTCCTGGTTGCTCTCTCTGTGAGGCTTCCACTTAACTTTCTTTTTTTTTCTTTCTTTTTTATTTATTTATTCATTTATTTCAGTGGGTTTTGTCATACATTGACATGAATCAGCAATAGATTTACACGTATTCCCCATCCGGATCCCCCCTCCCACCTCCCTCTCCACCCAATTCCTCTGGGTCTTCTCAGTGCACCAGGCCCGAGCACTTGTCTCATGCATCCCACCTGGGCTGGTGACCTGTTTCACCATAGATAATATACATGCTGTTCTTTTGCAACATCCCACCCTCACCTTCTCCCACAGAGTTCAAAAGTCTGTTCTGTACTTCTGTGTCTCTTTTTCTGTTTTGCATATAGGGTTGTCGTTACCATCTTTCTAAATTCCATATATATGTGTTAGTATGCTGTAATGTTCTTTATCTTTCTGGCTTACTTCACTCTGTATAATGGGCTCCAGTTTCATCCATCTCATTAGAACTGGTTCAAATGAATTCTTTTTAACGGCTGAGTAATATTCCATGGTGTATATGTACCACAGCTTCCTTATCCATTCATCTGCTGATGGGCATCTAGGTTGCTTCCATGTCCTGGCTATTATAAACAGTGCTGCGATGAACATTGGGGTGCACGTGTCTCTTTCAGATCTGGTTTCCTCAGTGTGTATGCCCAGAAGTGGGATTGCTGGGTCATATGGCAGTTCTATTTCCAGTTTTTTAAGAAATCTCCACACTGTTTTCCATAGCGGCTGTACTAGTTTGCATTCCCACCAACAGTGTAAGAGGGTTCCCTTTTCTCCACACCCTCTCCAGCATTTATTGCTTGTAGACTTTTGGATAGCAGCCATCCTGACTGGCGTGTAATGGTACCTCATTGTGGTTTTGATTTGCATTTCTCTGATAATGAGTGATGTTGAGCATCTTTTCATGTGTTTGTTAGCCATCTGTATGTCTTCTTTGGAGAAATGTCTGTTTAGTTCTTTGGCCCATTTTTTGATTGGTCATTTATTTTTCTGGAATTGAGCTTCAGGAGTTGCTTGTATATTTTTGAGATTAATCCTTTGTCTGTTCTTCATTTGCTATTATTTTCTCCCAATCTGAGGGCTGTCTTTTCACCTTACTTATAGTTTCCTTTGTAGTGCAAAAGCTTTTAAGTTTCATTAGGTCCCATTTGTTTAGTTTTGCTTTTATTTCCAACATTCTGGAGGTGGGTCATAGAGGATCTTGCTGTGATTTATGTCGGAGAGTGTTTTGCCTATGTTCTCCTCTAGGAGTTTTATAGTTTCTGGTCTTACATTTAGATTTTTAATCCATTTTGAGTTTATTTTTGTGTATGGTGTTAGAAAGTGTTCTAGTTTCATTCTTTTACAAGTGTTTTTTTGAAAAAATAAACAAAATTGACAAACCATTAGCAAGACTCATTAAGAAGCAAAGAGAGAAGAACCAAATTAACAAAATTAGAAATGAAAATGGAGAGATCACAACAGACAACACTGAAATACAGAGGATCATAAGAGACTACTACCCGCAGCTCTATGCCAATAAAATGGACAACTTGGATGAAATGGACAAATTCTTAGAAAAGTATAACCTTCCAAAACTGAACCAGGAAGAAATAGAAGATCTTAACAGACCCATCACAAGCAAGGAAATCGAAACTGTAATCAAAAATCTTCCAGCAAACAAAAGCCCAGGACCAGATGGCTTCACAGCTGAATTCTACCAAAAATTTAGAGAAGAGCTAACACCTATCTTACTCAAACTCTTCCAGAAAATTGCAGATGAAGGTAAGCTTCCAAACTCATTCTATGAGGCCACCATCACCCTAATTCCAAAACCAGACAAAGATGCCACAAGAAAAGAAAACTACAGGCCAATATCACTGATGAACATAGATGCAAAAATCCTTAACAAAACTCTAGCAAACAGAATCCAACAACATATTAAAAAAATCATACACCACGACCAAGTGGGCTTTATCCCAGGAATGCAAGGATTCTTCAATATCTGCAAATCAATCAATGTAATACACCACATTAACAAATTGAAAGATAAAAACCATATGATTATCTCAATAGATGCAGAGAAAGCCTTTGACAAAATTCAACACCCATTCATGATTAAAACTCTCCAGAAAGCAGGAATAGAAGGAACATACCTCAACATAATAAAAGCTATATATGACAAACCCACAGCAAGTATCACCCTCAATGGTGAAAAGTTGAAAGCATTTCCCCTGAAATCAGGAACAAGACAAGGATGCCCACTCTCACCACTACTATTCAACATAGTGTTGGAAGTTTTGGCCACAGCAATCAGAGCAGAAAAAGAAATAAAAGGAATCCAGATAGGAAAAGAAGAAGTGAAATTCTCGCTGTTTGCAGATGACATGATCCTCTACATAGAAAACCCTAAAGACTCTACCAGAAAATTACTAGAGCTAATCAATGAATATAGTAAAGTTGCAGGATATAAAATTAACACACAAAAATCCCTTGTATTCCTATATACTAACAATGAAAAAACAGAAAGAGAAATTAAGGAAACAATACCATTCACCATTGCAACAAAAATAATAAAATACTTAGGAATATATTTACCTAAAGAAACAAAAGACCTATACATAGAAAACTATAAAACACTGATGAAAGAAATCAAAGAGGCCACTTAACTTTCAAAGCCAGAATCTGAGTATCCTTCTAGATCTCTCCCTTATAGCCTACATTTAATTAATTACTAAATTCTGTTGCTTATGCCTCCTCAACATATCTTAGACTCATCTCCTTTTCTCTGTTCCTACTTTAAGCCTTAATCCAGGTCATTGTCATCAATCACTGGTGATGCAAATGACCCTCCTAACCGTTCCTCTCCTTCCACCCCTGTTCCATCTTATACAGTTGGAGTGAAACCTTTAATTCAGCAATTCTGAAATATTCTGGTCTCAGGAAACCTTTACATTCTTAAAATTTGTTGAGGGCTTTGTGTATGTGCAATGGATAGATATAGATCTAGTTACAGATATTTACTTCATTAGAAACAAAAGTGAAAAAAACACAAGAATAACACAGGAACATCAGATCAATGATGGCATCACTCAATTTGTAGCCTCTGGAAAACTCCATGGTACGTGAGAGAATGAGAGTAAGAAGAGTAAACAATGTCTTACTATTATTATGAAAATAATTTTGACCACACAAAACTCTGAAGGTTTTAGCAATATCCTGGGGCTTTGTGGACCTCGTTGTGGGAACCGCTGCTTAATCCATCCATGCCTTTGCGTCCCAGTTGCAGTCACTTTATTACCTTGCCACAGTCTTTCGGGATGGAGTCCAAAAGCTCCAGCAAGATATGTAAAATCCTTTATAATCTGGCCTCTACCCATCTCCCCAGACCCAGCTCTGGATGTCCCCATTTTGACCTCTGCGTCAGCCAGGTTGATGAGCTTGCCAGCCTCAGCACTTTCTCACTTCGCAGACTGTCCCTCCTGCTTTTCTCATGACCTGGGATGCCTTGTGTCCCTACTCATTCTTCTGAACTCAGCTTTGTCTTCAGTTTTGCCTAAAACCTTCCCTGAAAACCAGGCCCCTCCTCTGGTTTCCTTCTTTTATAACTGTTGTTTACATATGTCTCCTTCATTGGACTATAAGCTCCTTGGGTCTTTGCTGTAGCTTTCTAGTGCCAGACAGTATGAGTTCAAAAGCACTGCTATATCGTTGGATGAAAAAACAGATGTATAGTAATATAAGGCTTGTATAACTGACTTACGTATTTTTCCTTTAGATGCTTAGTAAACTGACATTATGGTTTTCTATAATATATATTAATTCACCCCTTTTGTTAAAAAAAATTCCAATTTTAAAATGCCGGTAAGGCATATACCCCAAGGAAATCATAATTGAAAAGAGAACATGTACCCCAGTGTTCACTGCAGCAAGGACATGGAAGCAACCTAGATGTCCATCAACAGATGAATGGATAAAGAAGATGTGGTCCATATATACAATGGACTATTAATCAGAAAAAAAGAAATGCATTTGAGTTAGTTCTAATGAGGTGGATGAACCTAGAGCCTACTAAACAGAGTGAAATAAGTCAGAAAGAGAAAAATAAATATCATATATTAACACATGTATGTGGAATCTAGAAAGATGGTACTGATGATCTGGTTTGCAGGGCAGCAAAGGAGACACAGACATGAAGAACAGACTTGTGGACACAGTGGGGAAGAAGGAGGGTAGGATGATTTGAGAGGGCAGCATTGAAAAATATACATTACAATATGAAAAATAGATAGCTAGCGGGAATTGCTATCTGACGCAGGGAACCCAAATCTGTGACAACCTAGAGGGGTGGGAGGGGAGGGGGGGAGGTTCAAGAGGGAGGGGACATACTATACCTATGGCTGATTCATGTTGATATATGGCAGAAACCAACACAACATTGTAATGTAATTATCCTCCAATTTAAAATAAAACTTAAAAAAATAAAAACACCAATAAGATGTTAGTTGTGATGCTACTGGGTATATACTATGGACCAACTTATTTGATGGTTACAGAGAACTAACTGTCCCTGACTGAGTCTACCTTCCCCTTACCAACAAGGTAATTGGTATGGTGGGGCTAGGGCTTAAGGAGAAGCAGTTTCCAGTGTGTAACTACTTTCTTGGCTGGTAGAACTATGGAATGTTTGCCTATGGGCGATCTTTCTGTGCCACCAGTAGATTAACCTAGGGCTGGAGGAGCGAGGAGACACAATGAAAATTGCATACAAAAGCTTTTTTGCATATGTCAGTTTTTCTGGGAAGGGCATGAATAGCTTTCCCCTTTGAAAGGGCTCAAGGATTCAGAAAAGGCTCAAGGATCCCGAGAGACACTTCACAATTAATGACTTGCTTTTCAGTGAGTAATGGGCTATTTTATTTTCAATGAAAAAGTGTGAACTTAGTGCAAGATCTATCAGTATCCCAGGTCCATTTTACGATGGCATGTTTATACCTACTGTGATTCTGTGAGGATTCTGTATTGTATATGTAGAATTCTGTACTGTATGTAATGTAAACTGAGGATGTGAGTGTTTCTAAATTAGACGTTTACTGTGCAAATAGACTTTAAAAATGATTAGAGGAAAATGAAGACCTAAATTTTCAGGTTAATGCTAATAAGTCACATTCAAAATAGCCTTATGCTCAAAAGATTATTTAGTAAGAACAGATTTCAGTTATTGATCAATTCTTTAGACAGATAATTTCAAAAAAACAATATTTTTCAAAAATGATGTTTTTCATTAACAATCTGATTCACCTTATTAGATATTTGTTTAACTATTAATTAATTTATTAACATTAATTATTTATTGAGTATATTCAGTGTTTATTAAATATTTTATTTGCATCTTGGATATATCTTTTTTGCTAAAGATCTAATTTTCTCATTTGATAGCACAACAACATTAAATGAAAGAAGAGTATGCATCTAAAAATAAAAATGAATGGAAAAAAATGGGATCAAATGCTTTCTGTAATATTCTTTTCAGTATTTATTTATTAAAAGCCTTTATACTTTGCTTTTTCCCTCCCAGATTAGATTTCTTTACTTATTTTTTATCACCCCTTCCCACCTAAGATTTACACACTAGTTTTTATGATTGGAATATATTCTGGATTTTTTAGAACATAAAGTGTCCTTAATCAATGGCTCCTTGCTTGGATTGTTTAATATCTTTTATTTTTTTACCTATTTTGAAAGTTCACCTCAAGAAAGTCTGTTTCTTATTGAATTCCTGTTTAAAGATACATTTTCTTCTGACTGATTATTTATAGACTAGCCCCATGGCCTGTGATTCAACCTCATAAGGTCAACTGGGTTGCTTATGATTTTCAAACAACAAAAGAAGGCCATCGCCAAGATCCAAAAGGAGAAGTGGCAAAGATAATACTATAATATTTGATCTAGGAATATGTTTTGGATTTAAATTTGAATGTGAGGATGACTGGTGCTTTGAAAACTATAGTAGTAATAATAATAAAAATATTAAAATTATACTTATTGTATGTTTATTATCTTCTAGACCTGCACTGACCAAATATGATAGCTCCTAACCACATGCAGCTACTGACCACTTGAAATGTGACCCATGCCACATGTCAAAAAAGTAATATTTTGGAGGGTTTCCCAGGTGGTGCTAGTGGTAAAGAACCTGTCTGCTATTGCAAGAGACATAAGAAATGTGAGTTCCATCCCTGGGTCAGGAAGATCCCTGGAGAAGGGCATGGCAACTCACTCCAGTAGTCTTGCCTGGAGAATCCTATGGACAGAGGAGCCTGGTGTGTTACAGTCCATAGGGTTGCAAAGAGTTGGACATGACTGAAGCAACTTAGCATGCATGCAATATTTTGGAGTTATAAGGTTAAATAAATTATATTATTAAAGCTATTTCACCTGTTTCTTTTCACTCTTTTAATGAGGCTACTAGAATATTTCAAAGTTATATAAGTGACTTACATTATATGAAGTTATATAATGTTAATTATAATAACAATATAACATAATTGTTAATATAATAATATGTAATAATATTTTTAAAATAAAATTACATAAGTGACCTTACATGAGTGATCTAGGTAGTTTATATGCATTTTAGTCTCATTTAATCCTTACAACAATCTTAAGAGGTATATATTTTTAATATTCTTATCATTCATAGAAGAAAACTGATTATTAGAGAAGTTAAATAACTATCCTAGGATTATTTATGGTAGAATCAGTACACAAACCCAATTTGTGTTATTAACCAGTAGTTTCTAAGCTTTTTGATAGCATCACTTGTCAGTTCTTTTTTGTTACCAGCAACAGCAATGTGATTGAACAGGATTCTTTATTTTTTTAAGTCTTGGTTTCTTACTTTGTGATGGAGCATCTTGAAAGTCTCATTCATTTTAAAGATGTGTGGATTTAATAAATCTGATGGCTGAAATACAGGTCTGCAACAACATGTGCATCATGTGAGGAGGGGCATCACTGACTGAGTGCACTTACTAAAGCATGAGGCTCAGTTTTTTCATCCACTCATTAATTATGCAAAGGCTTTTATTGAAATTCAGCTAGTAGATTTCTGTCTCTTCTCATGTCATTAAGTTGTTCTGGCACACTAACTGGATGATGTTGCAGTTTTATATTTCAAATGGTTCCTACTAAAATTCTTCAAAAGATTTTAAAACACATTTAAAATGATGTGAGGCTTTTTAAAGGTGACACATAATTTTTATGAAGAAAAAAATGAAAATATTTCCATATGTTATTTCTTAAAATCCATATGTTTAAACATTTCCATGTTTGTCTTTCAAATGTTTCTGCTCTCATTGCTAAAAATGACACCTTTGCTTTGAAGAGACAGATTAAGTGTAATTATTTTTTTTTTCAAAGTATCTGCTATGTCACATACCACTTGTCATTACAGAGAAATTTGGAAGATTTGTAACATTTGTCCTTTGTCAAAAAATGTGCAACATCTTTATGTTTGACAATTTTCTTCAGTTCTGCATTTTTCCACAGGATACCAGAGATGAAACAAATTTTATGGTTAGCAGCAGTCTTATTTTAAAGCATTAGGAAGATTTTTACCAAAGTATTGTGAAGATTCTACCAGGTTCTACTTTTTAAAAAATGTTTATACAGAATGAACTGCATTGATGACCTGATAGATTGTGCACCTGGGCTGCTCTTGTTCGTGGCATTAGTTTGACTGCAGTGAATGATTTTCGTGTCCGGTGCTTTCTCTGAAACTTGACCTTGGAAATATTTTCTTTAAAAATTCTAATTAAAAAAGTTACTCCATCACTGGTTATACTTGCATAGATTTTCAAATAATTCACATACTATGAGCATATAGATTTTCTTGTATATCTTCTCTTTAGAGACTTATGAAAATAATTCTTCATGATTTTGTCACTGAGATGTAATTTGTGCATGAAGGGAATTAGAAAATATTTAAAACTGGATGATAATGAAAACAGATCATAGCAGTTTGGGGATACAGTTAAAGCAATGCTTAAGAGGAATTTGTAGTTTTCAATGCTTATATTAGAAAGGCATTATATTGCACATGGAACTATATTCAACATCCTATGACAAACCATAATAGAAAAGTATGTAAATGAATACATAACTGAATCATTTTGATGTATAACAGAAATTAACACAAAACTGTAAATCAACTCTACTTCAATAATTTAAATTAAAAAAAAGAAAGGAAAAGCTTAAAAATCAATTATTTACATTTCCTTGTTAAGAAGGCAGAAAAAGATGAGCAAATTAACCCAAAAGTAAGTATCAATAGAAGAAAGGAAATAATAAAACTTAAATAATGCAAACAACAGAGAGGATTAACAAAGCCAAAAGCTGTTTTTCAAAAACATCAACAAACTATTAAATTTAATTATATTAATTATTATAATTTAATAATTATGTTAATTATTAAATTTCTAGCAAAGCTGTTCAAGAGAAAAGAGAGAAAATGCAATTACCAATATCAGGAAGGAAAGGGGATTTCACTACAGATTTTACAAACTAAAAAGAATAAGAAATAATATGAACAAGTCTATGTCAATCAACTCAACAAGTTCAATTTTTTGAAAATTATAATTTATCAAAATTAACACAAGATGTAGTAGAATTATGAACAGGCTTATATCAATCAGCTCAGTTCAGTCACTCAGTCATGTCCGACTCTTTGCGACCCCATGAATCACAGCACGCCAGGCCTCCCTGTCCATCACAAACTCACTGAGTTTACTCAAACTCATAGCCATCGAGTCAGTGATGCCATCCAGCCATCTCATCCTTTGCTGTCCTCTTCTCCTCCTGCCCCCAATCCCTCCCAGCATCAGGGTCTTTTCAAATGAGTCAACTCTTTGCATGAGGTGGCCAAAGTACTGGAGTTTCAGCTTCAGCATCAGTCCTTCCAATGAACACCCAGGACTGATCTCCTTTAGGATGGACTGGTTGGATCTCCTTGCAGTCCAAGGGACTCTCAAGAGTCTTCTCCAACACCACAGTTCAGAAGTATCAATTCTTCGGCGCTCAACTTTCCTCACAGTCCAACTCCCATATCCATACATGACCACTGGAAAAACCATAGCCTTGACCAGCCGGACCTTTGTTGGCAAAGTAATGTCTCTGCTTTTTAATATGCTATCTATGTTGGTCATAACTTTCCTTCCAAGGAGTAAGCGTCTTTTAATTTCATGGCTGCAATCACCGTCTGCAGTGATTTTGGAGCCCAAAAAAATAAAGTCTGACAGTGTTTCCACTGTCTCCCCATCTATTTCCCATGAGGTGATGGGACCAGATGCAGTGATCTTAGTTTTCTGAATGTTAAGCTTTAAGCCAACTTTTTCACTCTCCTCTTTCACTTTCATCAAGAGGCTTTTTAGTTCCTCTTCACTTTCTGCCATAAACAATGTTAGATGTATTAACAAAAATCTCCTCGTAAAGCAAACTTCAGATCTTTGTAGTTGCACTGATGAATTTTATCAAAGAATTAGAAAGATATAATAAGCTTTGAAAAACAGAAGAAGAAAAAGAAATACTTCCTGACTAATTTATGAAGCCAGAGTAACCTTGGATACCAAAGTCAGGCAAAGATATTACAGAATACTACAAATGAAATCCCTCATAGACATAAAATCAATTTAAAATTAGCAAATCAAATCCAACAATACATATAAAATACTAGGTATGAGATATATAATATATATGAGACATATTTGGGCTTCCCAGGTGGCACAGTGTTGAATAATCTGCCTGTCAATGCAAGAGACACAAAAGACACGGCTCAATCCGTGGTTTGGGAAGATCCCATGGAGAAAGAAACGACAAACTGCCCCAGTATTCTTGCCTGGAAAATTACATGAACAGAGGAGTCTGCTGGGCTGTAGTCCAGGGGTTTGCAAAGAGTCAAACATGTCTGAGTGACTGAGCATACACGCACACACACATACGCACACACACATACATACACACACATGATATATATATATATATATATATATATACACATACACGTATGTATATATATAATAATAAGCTTTGAAAAACAGAAGAAAAAGAAATACTTCTGACTAATTTATGATATAATATATATAATATACTAATATATGTGTGTGTGTGTATAGATAGATGATGAATATAAAATGTATGACATAAATGTATGACACATTATACATATATATATATATATAATGTATATATAAAACCATCTGGGCTTTATTCCAGGAATGATTCAAAAATCAAACAATTTTACTTACTGTATTAACAGACTAAAAGTTAAATATCATGCAATTATCTCAAATGATAGAGAAAGACCATCTGACAAAATTCAATGTTCATTTCATGATGTAAAAAAATTAACAGTCAATAAACAAGGAATAAAAGTAAACTTCCCCATCTGATAAAGTGCATTTCCAAAAAGCCTATGGTGCGCTAGTGGTAAAGAGCCCACCTGCCAACGTGGGAGATATGAAACACGAGTCTGATCCAGGGGGTCAGGAAGATCCCTGGGAGGAGGGCATGACAGCCCCCTCCTGTATTCTTTCCTGGAAAATCCTATGGACATAAGGGCCTGTCAGGCTACAGTCCATAGGGTCTCAAAGAGTCTAAAGTGACTTAGCATGCAGCACACACATAGCTAAAATAATAAAAGATGAAAGTTGAATAGTAAAAGATGAAAGTTGAATGTTTTCCCCCTTCAGATCAGGAACAAGCCAAGGATGTTTACTGTCACCATTTTTATTCTACATAATAGTAGAAATCCTAGCCAATGAATAAGGTTAAAAAAAAAAAAAAGAACTAAAACAAAATTGGTAAGAAAGAAATAAAACTATCCCTGTATATAAACAACATGATTTACAGAGAATTCTAAGGAAGCAACCACAATCTCAGCCACCATGACAAAGCATACTAAAACTACTATATGTTTCACAATTTAAGTCAGTATACAATTATTGTTGTTGTTCAGTCACTAAGTCATGTATGACTTTTTGTGACCCCATGGACTATAGCACACCAGGCTTCCCTGTCCTTCACTGTCTCCTGGAGTTTGCTCAAATTCATTGCCACTGAACCAGTGATGCTGTCTGACCATCTCATCCTCTGCCACTCTTCTCCTTTTGCCTTCAGTCTTTCCCCAGTGCGTCAGCTCTTCAGGTGGCCGGTGTATTGGAACTTCAGCTTTGGCATTAGTCCTTCCAATGAATATTCACGGTTGATTTCTTTTAAGATTGAGTGGTTTGATCTGCTTGCTGTCCAAGGGACTCTCAAGAGTCTTTTCCAGCACCATAATTTGAAAGCACCAATTCTTCAGTGCTAAGCCTTCTTTATGGTCAGCTCTCACATCTGTAAGTGACTGCTGGAAAAACCATAGCTCTGAGTATACCTGGAAAATCCCATAGACGGAGGAGCCTGATGGGCTACAGTCCATGGGGTCTCGAAGGGTCAGACACGACTGAGCGACTTCACTTTCACTTTTCACTTTCATGCATTGGAGAAGGAAATGGCAACCCACTCCAGTGTTCTTGCCTGGAGAATCCCAGGGACAGAGGAGCCTTGTGGGCTGCTGTCTAAGGGGTTGCATAGAGTCGGACACGACTGAGGGGACTTAGTAGCAGCAGCAGCAGCAGCAGCAGTGAGTATACCAATCTCTGTTGGTAGAGTGATGTCTCTGCTTTTTAATACACTGTCTAGGTTTGTCATAGCTTTTCTTCCAAGGAGCAAGCATCTTTTAATTTCATGGTCACAGTCACCATCTGCAATGATTGTGGAGCACAAGAAAATAAAATCTGTCACTGCTTCTATTTTTTCCCCTTATATTTGCCATGAAATGAAGGGACTAGATGCCATGATCTTAGGTTTTTGAATGTTGAGTTTTAAGCCAGCCTTTCACTCTCCTCTTTCACTCTCATCACTAAGCCATAAAATCATCACCCCTAGAGTATGGTTTTAAGTGAACTGAAGTATAAGTATATGAAAATTTGAACTACCTGAACAGCAATTATATGGAACAGCCTAATAATGAGGGGAAGGGAAATTTGAGAAATTGAAAATTTGCGTGTATCTAACATATTATTGTTGTTTGGTCGCCAAGTTGTGTCCAACTCTTTCAGCACCCCATGGACTATAGCCCGCCAGGTGCCCCAGTCCATGATAGTTCTCAGGCAAGAATACTGGAGTGAGTTGCCATTTCCTTCTCCCAGGTGTGTTCCTGGCCAGGGATTGAACCCATGTCTCCTGCATTGTCAGCCGAATTCTTTACCACTGAGACACCAGGGAAGCTTGTGTGTGTATATTCATAGACATGTAAGCAAATGACATTCAACCTACAGTTTAAATATTGTCTCTTTAGCAGAAAATTAGTTGAAGGAGAAGAGATGTGAGGAAAAAGGAAGAGAAGTTGCATAAACTGTTATTGCATGTTGATTGAATTAGAATGCTAAGTAGAGAGTTTAGGAAAGATCATGACCACCAAGACTTTCTGATTGGTTCATGACATATGAATTGTGGGACTCTATTTCTAAAGAATTGTGTGACTGCATAGATTAACCATGAATCCTAAGAAAGACTGGGTATCTACTTACTGAATATTGATATACACTAATGTATGATTTATGACTTAGTCATGTGAGTGGTTCTTTTCAATTCCTTTTTTTTTTTTACATTTTTAAAAACAGCTTTATTGAGATGTAATTAATATACAAAAAAACTGCACAAATTTAATATGTATCATTTGATGAGTTTAGAGAGATAAATACATCCATAAAACCGTCACCACAATCAAGACATATCAATTACTTCTAATAGTTGCCTATGCCTCTTCTTTCTTTGTTTTGTGTATGTGCTAAGAATCTTTAACCTGAGATCTACCCTCTTAATAAATTTTTTAAGTGTGCAAACAGTGTTAAGTATAGCACGATGTTGTGTGGGCTTCCAAGGGTCTCAGTGGTAAAAAATCTACCTGCTAGTGCAGGAGACATGGGTTCCATCCCTGGGTCAAAAGGATCCCCTGGAGGAGGAAATGGCAATCCACTCCAGTATTCTTGCTTTGAAAATCCCATGATCTTTCCTGAACTCTCTACTTAGCATTCTAACTCAATCAACATGCAATCACAGTTTGTACAACTTCTCTTCCTTTTTCCTCACACCTCTCTCCTCCAACTAATGGATGTGAGATAATATGTCATTGTGGTTTTGATTTGCATTTTCCTGATGATTAGTGATTTTGAGCACCTTTTCATATAGCTATTGGCCATTTATTTGTCTTCTTTGGAGAAACCTCTATTCAAGTCTTTAGCCCAGTTTTTGAGTTATACATAATGTTTGCTATTGTAGGAGTTCCTTATATGATTTAGTTATTAACCCTTATCTGTTTCACTTCTTTTAAAAAAGAAATTTTAGCCTTAATGTAATTCTCTATTTCAGCCTATGTATAACAGACATTGACATGAAGCTTTGGTACAAGGATTCTTGCTTTTTAAAAGATAAAAGAAATGGCACATTGTATATCGAATTAAACTGAATGATAAATTTATGGAAGCTGAGGGGAAAATCTAAAAGAGTAGATTGCTGAGGTTTTGTGAATCATTATTTTTTTCATGAAGCAGTTTATATCTAGGAACCTAGATTTGTAGCCTACTGGGTAGAATCTAGGTTTTCAGGTTGTTGGTTCTCTGAATATTTCTTCGGCCAGATGGTTCTGCAGGCTGGGTGCCATCTGACCAGGCAATGTTTGCTAGATTATTTAATTGTGTGTTTATTAAACCTTGCTCTTTCTGGCATCATATTGTACTTTTTTTTTAAAGAGTCTCCTTGGCAAACTGCTGGGTTTGGGCGGTGATTATTTTTTTAAGTATATCACTGAGGCTGCCAGAGATCACTACTTACTCTCCTCTGCTCTAGAATGCCAAAGAATAGGACTTCCTTATCTTTAGACCTCACTGTACTTCTGCAGAGATGCTTTTCATTTTTAAGCCAATCTTTCATTTTTGTGATATTTGGAGTTCTCCTTTGGAGTGATTGTCATAGGTGATCTAGTGATTGGTAATTAAATCTTGAATCGTCCTCATTGACTTGGGTTATGTTGGAGAGTAAGAAAGTTTATACCTAACAGTTGGAACTATGTCAGGACCCCATTTTCAGAAAGTGTGGTTAGGAAATTAAAAAACAAAGATCAGTATGTTAGTAGAAACTTGGGAGACTTTTTGGTCTTTTTTAGCCGGTGAAGAGGGTGAAAGACAAGCAAGATGTAATCCTAAGCCTGGCCCCAAAGCAAACAGCACAGTATTACCCAATACTCATGTCTCCCAGTAATACCCATTTATCAGGATAGTACCCACCCTGAATGGCGCAGTTAGGTATGGATTGGCAAGAGGAGACAGGAGGAGTCCATGACCATTATTTCCATTGTGTGGATGCTTGACCTCCAGGGTCTGTGTTCTGTGAGCTCTGATTATTTTGTGACTGGCCATTAGCACTGAAGGATACAAACACCATTAGTCATCTTTGCATGAGTCCCTTGACCCAGCTGGTCCACCACTCATAGATCAGCAAATGGCTCAGAAATCTAGAATTTTTAAGGCTTCCCTAGCACCTCATCTGGAGAAGGCAATGGCAACCCACTTCAGTACTCTTGCCTGGAAAATTCCATGGATGGAGGAGCCTGGTAGGCTGCAGTCCATGGGGTCATGAAGAGTCAGACACGACTGAGCGACTTCACTTTCATTTTTCACTTTCATGCATTGGAGAAGGAAATGGCAACCCACGTCAGTGTTCTTGCCTGGAGAATCCCAGGGACAGCGGAGCCTGGTGGGCTACCGTCTATGGGGTCTCACAGAGTCGGACACGACTGAAGCGGCTTAGCAGCAGCAGCAGCACCTCATCTGGTAAAGAATCTGCCCACAATGCAGGAGACCCTGGTTCGATTCCTGGGTTGGGAAGATCCGACAGAGAAGTGATAGGCTACCCACTCCAGTATTCTTTGGCTTCCCTGGTGGCTCAGCTGGTAAAACATTTTTAAAGATCCTCCATAAAAGTCATGAGAAAATTCAGAAGCATTGAAGATAACATGGAGTCTGGCCCCATGTGCTTCTGTTTAACCACCAAGAATGTGTAATTGTAAAATTCCTTAATCCCAAAGCCACTGTGACTCTTTACCCCTGGTAAGTGGTCTAGGTGAGGAGTCTGGAAGTCCACCCCATTTCACTCTAAGGCTACTCCATGATATTCTGAAAATACTGGTGGCCTATACTTTTGCAGGTTTTTTGCAAGAGCAATTTCAGAGATGTTCTTCAGTGGTCAGAAAAAGAGGTATGGGTGTATTATCTTTGGAAACTGGAAGAGAGTAGTAGAGGAGCATACAGACAGGATAGGAGAAATTATTGGATGCTTCCTTGGTGACTCAATAGTAGAAAATCTACCTGCCAATGTGGGTTTGATCCCTGATCCAGGAAGATTCCACATGCCATGGACCTACTAAGCCCATGTGCCATAACTATTGAACTCTAGAACCTAGGTGCTGCAACTACTGACTCCATGTGCTGCAATTACTGAAGCCCACGCACAACAGAAGCCCACTTCTCTTATTGCTCTGCAAGAGAAGCCACAGCAAGGAAAAGCCCACACACTGCAAAGAAGAGTAGCCCCTGCTCACCCCACTTGCTGCAACTAGAGAAAAGTCTACACCCAGCACAGCCAAAAATAAATAAATAAAACTATATTTTTTAAAAAGATACAGAGAAGCATGAAAGAAAGAATTAATAAAACTTTAAAAAGAAAAATTATAATAATAGGAAGATGACGTATCAAAATCTAGCATCTTGATGGGCTTATTGAACTGAAATGTAAAAGTTGACTGATGATTACCATAAAAAAAAGGGGTTGTTGGCAAATTAACACAACCTTTGGGCATTTTAAAGAGGATAGAGAAACCATCATTCCACCTGCAGTTAACAACTAACTCAGAAGCAGGATTCCTTCAGTGCACTTACTTCCCCATGCATGGTTCAGAACAGAAGCAGAGAGAGAGAGATACCAGCCCGGGGCCATTTGAAACCAGCAGAGTATCTGTGACATGCCTGCAGAGTGACTTCACCACTCATTAAGGGAGATCCATGTGTGTGTTCTTGCCAGGTGCACATCCCTATAGAAAGCATATAATAGCTTTTTTTTTTTTTTTTGGATTTTCAGGACAATTTGTGTGTCAGTGAAGTGAGTGCTAGGTTATGATTGCTGTGAAATCCCTTGTATAAAGTGTTATTTTAATTGACCCACTTCGTGAATGTTTCAGAAGCCATTCTTTTAAGAGATTTGTTGTTTATGGATTATGTTTAAAGGAATTTTAGAACTTTTAATTGAAGGTTTGGGGTACCTCCACTGTATTGGTTATAGAATACCTTCTGTCAACCCAAAGTTGTTCTTTTCCAGTAATTCTGAATCATAAATATGGACTGGCAGAACCTAACAACAAGGAACCTGATTTAGGTAGGTGATGATTCTTTTTAAAGAATATTTTAAATGTGGGGACCTTTCAGATATTTGTTGATAATGCTCTATAGTTGCTTTGAAGTATTGTTTTGCCTAGGTAGCTTTTGATTTGTTTGTTTTTGGTTTATAGTAGTCGTTGTTTTTCTTTTTAACACTATATTGGTCATCTGACCAATATGTGGTGGTCTTGTGTATTTATTTGTTCCTAGGACACTTAAGTGCCTTATATTATTAAAACACAGGTAGGTGTTTTATGGAACTGAAGTATCAATTTCACAAGCTTTAGTGTATAAGGTAATGGTATAACATGATGGATAAGAGTGTTGATTCTGGAGTCAGCCTTCTTGAGTCAAACCACAGCTTCCCTTCTTACTAGGTATGTCCTTGGGCAAGCTAGTTAATCTTTCTAGTTTTTGGTTTCCTCATTGTTAAATGGGGATATCAAAGAGCATCTACCTTATAGGGTTGTTGTGAAGATTAAAGGAAGTAATATACTTAATACAAGGACCCAGAATACAGTAAGTATTCAATAAACTTTTATCATTTTATCTATTAATGTTCTCAAAGCTTGAGAAATGGTACCTGCCCCTAAAGTTAATTCTTCCTTTTCTGGTTACTGCATTTCTTTTAAGGAAGTGACACAAAACAATCAGTCTTCTAGACTAGTTCCTCCTTTCTATATAGATAACTTTTTTGTTTATAACAATCAAATTTGTATGTAGACAGAGTTGATGATATCAGACATGGAAACAGTTGATTTCATTTTTTTATATGCCTTTTAAAAAGAGTGTTTTGCATATTGTAACACTGCCCTAATTTTTCAAATTCCACCTCACTTACTATCTCTCCTGCATGTTAGTAGCAAAGGAGAGAACGAAGACCATTTTTTTCTGTCCTTTGATTTAATCTAAGCCTCTTGACACTGTGAGCAGGATATTTCATCTTCTGCAGGAGCTGCTAATGAAAGTCTAGTGTTATATGATATTGTTTTAATCACCAAGAAGGTTTATTAGTGCCTTCTCAGAGGGACACAGGGATTGGACAAAGCTGGATATTTATTTCGTAAAATGCCTTTTAGGTCAGTTTCTATGAATTTTTCCTCAAGAGGACTGGAATTATCCCAGAAATGAAAAAAATTATTTGGACTTGAAAAGTAATCTTCAGTAGAAATTGACTTAAGGGAAATCAGTTCTGTTTGTGTTTTCTGCTTTCTAATCACTTAGAATGATACCTTGTGTTATAGAAGGGAGGGGGCAGGTGGAAAAGCAGATTAAAAACCAAATCAGTGAAGATGTGGCCACCAGAAGATCACACTGAGTGTTCTATTTTCTTTCTGTATCTATAAACCCTTTCAATAGAAAGATTCTTCATCAGAGCTATTCATAGATGACAGTTTTATTTGGCATGCATATCATATTTAGATCTTCACATCTTAAGTGTTTAATTTTTTTTCAAATTTAATCAACTGTTTTTTAAGCTATCAGTTACAAGATAGTATGCATTCCTCTGACTGGTTAATAGTAATAGATAAATAAGTTCTTAACTTTAGGAGATTATTAGTTTTCAGACACAAAGCTGTCATATTATGAGCAGTATTGAAATCTGTAGCTGTTATTTTGCATCTGGGTTCTGATTACAACTTTATAGTATGTGTTGTCCTTTTTCTACAGCTTTTTCTAATGTGTTATGTTGATGTAATTGAATACCAAATTGCATCTGAGCTTGGCTCTCAGACTGCAGAGTGTGAGGACTTGACCATATTGTGGAGATAAACACTAGGGGAAAAACCACATTCTTTCTCTAAAACATCTGATGATAACTTTAATCAGCAGTGAAAGAAAGTTTCACTCCCCAGTTTTCTTTGGGATTCATTCTATAAATAATGAATTTAAAAGGAGAATGCTTTCTCTAACTGGTCAATCAAACTACTATTTAAAAAAAAAATTATTGAAGTTTTTGGTCTTCCCTGTAGCTCAAACAGTAAAGAATCTGGTCTGCAATGCAGGAGACCTGGGTTCGATCCCTGGGTTGGGAAGATCCTCTGGAGAAGGGAATGGCAATCCACTCCAGTATTCTTGCCTGGAGAAGCCCATGGACAGAGGAGCCTGGTGGGCTACAGTCCATGGGATCACAAAGAGTTGGACACGACTGAGTGACTAACACTACACTGTAGTTGATTTAGTTTCATGTATATAGCAAAGTGGTTAAGTTTTATTTGTGTATATATATATATATATATGTATATATATATATAACTATAATATGTGATATATGTTTATTCTTTTTAAATTCTTTCCACTATAGGTTATTATAAGATGTTGAATATAGCTCTCTGTACTATACAGTAGGTCCTTTTCAGTTTTACCTATTTTATATATAGTAGTGCGTGCTCAGTTGCTCAGTCACGTCTGACTCTTTGCAACCCAATGGATTGTAACCCACCAGGCTCCTCTGTCCATGGGAGTTTCCAGGCAAGAATACTAGAGTGAGTTGCCATTTCCTACTCCAGGGGATCTTCCTGACCCAGGGATCAAACCCATATCTCTTGTGTCTCCTGCATTGGCAAGGCAGATTCTTTACCACTAAGGCATCTTGGAAGCCCATATATATAGCAGTATATATATTATAATCCTAAACTCCTAATTTATCCCTCCCTCCTTCCCTTTTGGGAACCATAAATTTGTTTTCTATGCCTTTGAGTCTGTTTCTGGTTTGTAAATAAGTTTGTTTGTGTCATTTTTTTTTCAGATTATCAAAACACTTACTGAACTAGATGAGAGAATCAAACAATTATAAGTTTCTCACCTTCCAGACTTTTTTCATCTAATTGATAATACAAGTGAAAAAGCCAGTTAGGCTATATATAAGTCAAGGCCAAAAATAGTCTCTAAATCTTTAAGTCCAGTGGCATTTGCTTACTACTGCTTTCTCTAGCTTTCAGGCATGTTTATCACCAATGCCTGCTCCTCATTTGGGGAACCCTAGGCTGACAATCTCTTACCTTTCTCACTTCTGTGTTTCCTAAATAGAGATTTCATCAAGGTTCATATCTTAGGCATTTTTCAATTCTCCCTGAAACAAACATTTGTTTTTATAAAAATGCTTTAAAAACATTACTTTATACTTTTTTCTTTTTTCTATCAGTCAATTTAGATAAATGAAAGTATCCACTTACCTGGAAGTAAAAGTTTGGGACACATGTATGATATTAAGTTGAACCATATAAAATTACTATTTTTGTAAGTCAGGAGTGGTCAAATACTGGCAGTTTCCTCTTTTTCTCTTATATTTTATTTGTTTGTCTCCCACTATGTAGGAAATCCATCTTCTGCTGTATAAGTTGAGATATGATTTACCTTTAGGCTTTCCAATTCATGGTGATGAAAAAATTCTCATTTGCAGCTAAATTGATTTACTTTGATTTTATATTTTCCTCCTCAAGACATGTGGGTAACTTCCATTATCATTAATATGGTACAAATATTGCAAAGGAAGGTGGCATCCTTGGGTTCTTTCTCAGTAAAATAATTTATTGGGATCACAGTCTTAACTGGTAGACCTTTTTTTCTCCTAAAAAGTATTGAATAGTGAAAATGACAGGGAAATTCTTTTCCTTCTTTTACTTTACTTCAGAATATAGTTTATTCATTCCTGTCTGCAGTGCCAGAATTAGAAATAACTGTAGCCAGATTTCAAGGTCTCATCCTGTAGCAGGTTCATCTCGCTCCTTGGCAGGCACAGACAGTGCTTTATATGATGACTCTATAATTACTCAGTTTTGGTAAACACATATTATTTAGCCAATACAGCAGAATGGCTCCTTCAGAGCCATTACATTGCAGTTCATCAAGTAAATAGTGATTTCGCCATTTTCATGAAAAATGTGTGTTATTTTGTTGATAGCCTGTCAATCCACAGCATTCAGTTAATTCCCTATCACCCTTTATGAATATTTTGGAACCTGTTTTTGAAAACCATCCTTGTACTAAATGAACATTGTACAAGGCTCTGTTTCAATGTAAAAGATCACTTAGTGTGATTGTTTTTATAGATATTTCTATTATGAATCTCTCAGTGTCAAAGATACCAGGACACAGTGCTCAGACTATTAATGTGAATTGCTTTGATAGAAGAGAAAATGGCTTTGATTGCCTTTAAAGAATGGGAAGAAATGATTTGATAATGTTTAGGCCCTAACAATTTTTATTTGATCATTTAAATTTGAAATAACTTAATGACAGAAGTGGGGGCTTCACTGATGGCTCAGCAGGTAAAGAATCTGCCTGCAATGCAGGAGATGCAGGAGACATGTGTTTGATCCCTGGATGGGGAAGATCCCTGGCTTCCTGGGGAGACAAATGTGAAGAAGTAAATTTCAGAACTCAGAAACAGAATTCCATGGAGACAGTGGTGAGGAATCTGTGCTCATTTGTTTTTGTAGTGATGCATCATGTGAGGATTTCTAACAAAGCCATGCATTAGGATATACAAGGAATCCCTGCCCAATGTAATTACTTTTTTTCCCCCCTGAGAGCCAAAAATAACTGCCCTGCCACACTGTGCTGCTGGGCTTTGATGGAAAATGTCACACTGTTTCTTGTTTCTTCCCCTGATGGCATAATACATATATGGAGTACAGGTGTGACAATCTCAGTATATTTAGCAAGTCTCTGCAGGTTCAGAAGTGGGGAATTAGAACCGGATCATTTAAGGATTCTGAAATGGAATCCCATAAGTCACATCAGCCCTTGCTGCATTCAATAACTCTATGAGACAGGGCAAAGAATAAGATTTTTATTGCTCTTCACATTTGTGGTTCATGGTATCTCAATGTATCTTTTTAGGCCTTAGTGCGAGGGTTTACCTTGATCCATTTACATTTCCAAGGAAAGTACTTCAGTCCATCTTGCTAATCCATGTGTGATTTAATCAGGGTGGAAAACTGAGTTTGAGGACAAAAAGAGCATCTCTCTGTGGTGCTTTCCCATCATCCCTTTCAGTGATAATGGCCTCAAACTCGGCTTTATCTCTCCAGCTAGTGAGTCTGGGCTCTTTTTCCTAAGAATGTGAAATGTCAGTAACATTTTCTGTCTCGGATGACCACTTGCTTGGCTGTCTGCTTGAAGTCTCTTGGTAGGTGCATATGAGGAGGCTAGTTTCTTCACATTCAGCTGCTTCCTTCAGTTCATACAACTTTCTGGTTTTGTATTTTCATCCCTCATTTGAGTGGAAATATTCAAGGAAAAGGGGCAAAAGAAAACCCCCTCATGATGGATGGATACCTTAAGGCAATTAAATTTCTGTTTGTTTCCTCAGAAACATCTGTAGTCTTCTGAGTTTTCCTGAAGCTCTGAGGGGAAAAAAAATCACCTGAACCTATTTGAGATATCTAGAGAGTAGGGTGAGGCAGAAAAGAAAGAAAAAAGATGTTCTGCTTATGGAGTTTAGCATCAAAAGTGCTATCCTTGAGGTTAAAATACACTTCCTGACTTACAGATTTTAAATAATGTCTTTAAAAAGCAGTTTATGGAAACGAAGTCAACCTTCTCAAAAGGAACAGAGAGAAAAGGAATGGCCTCTGACTCTGTGTTTGCCCTCATGACTTCCCTGAGAATGTCCTGTCTCCATTCTGCAGTGAGCTCTTTCTCTGCCCGCACCCCTCTCTGAAAAGCCTTTACTAAACTGAAGAGACAAAGTAGAGTGGAAATGATAAGATCAGGCTCCTATAAACCCACTACTTCTTCGCTTCACGTGTCTATCCAGGGCAGGTTCTCAGAGGTGGAGGGCTTATAATAGGAAAACCAGAGCCCATAACTCCTTCTTAAAATCCAGTGGGACTAGGTCCAGAGAGAACTGAAAGTGGAATTGAAATTTTAGATTTTCTTTTTCTAGATAGCATATGTATTGCAATGGCTCATTATTTTTTTCATGGAGAATGTCAGGGAGAGTGTCTTATGACTCATACACTTTAGAATGTCTTCCTGGTGATAAGCTGGCAAGACTGGAAACTGTACTTGGCTTCCATGTTCCAAGTTAAGATAACTGAAGGAATTGGAGTCAGTAAGGCAAGCCCATCAATTATAAATTCATTTAAGCATATCTAATCTTTAAAGTACTAGGGTATGAATAGGGAAGGAAAAATGTCTTTCTGCTTTGTTGGTGATAAAGAATATTTTTTTCTGTTTGTTTTCTAATGCAATGGATTTTTCTGATTTTAAAAGTACTATATTTATGAAAGCAAACAATATAGAAAAAGTGAGAAAAATAAAAATTAGTAATCATTTTATTGATGGATAACTGTTTAATCAAAACACTTTGATTAAAGTGTCTGTTTTTTTATGCCTGAATATATATGATAAAATTGGTTTTAGAATATATATTCTATATTTAAAATATTTTTATTGTGTTGGCAAAAATGATGATGCTCATTGTTTAACATTTTCAAATAATATAGTCAAATATGAAAGAAAGTAAAAATCTTCCTATAAGTATCACCCAGAAATAGCCGCTGTTAACATTTTGGTGTTCTTTCCTTAGAATCCTCCCCCATTCATGTGTAGGTATGAATTGATTTATGTGACTTTCCACAAGTGGGATCTGCTTATTTAACTCAAAGTGTAACAAGGCAACTTCTCACCTCAAGTATCAGTTTTAATGGATGCATTATATTTTAATCAACAGGTGGGGAATTTTAATTTACCGTGACACTATTGATGTACATTTAAGTCGTTTATAGTTTTCATGGTGTGGTACAGTAGGCATCCTTGTACCTTTTTTGTTAAAGCTCATTCTTTCTTCTATTTTCTTTTTTAGATTCTTTCCCTTTATAGGTTATTACAAAATATTGGCTTAGTTTCCTGTGCCAGACAAGTTGGTCCTTGCTATCTACTTTATATGTGTAGACACATATACAGACACAGTAATATGTGTCTGTTCATCCCAAACTCCTAATTTATCCCTTGCTTCTCCCTCCCTTTGCCCTTTGGTAATCATATGTTTGTTTTCTATGTTTGTGAGTTTATTTCTGTTTTGTAAATAAGTTCATTTGTATCATTTACTTTTAGATTCCACACATAAGTCATATATGATATTTATTTTTCTCTGATTTGTTTCACTTAGTATGATCATCTCCAAGTCCATCCCTGTGGCTGCAAATGGCATTATTTCATTTGGTTTTGTGGCTGAGTAACATTCCCTTATACATATGTACCACGTGTTCTTTATCCATTCCTCTGTCGGTAAACATTTTGGTTGCTTCCATGTCTTGGCTACTGTAAATAGTGTCACTATGAACATTGAGGTGCATGTATCTTTTAGAGTTATTGTCTTTTCTGGATCATGTCCAGGAGTGGGATTGCTGGATCGTGCTAGTTCTATTTTTAGTTTTTGAAGGAGCCTCCACAATATTCTCCATAGTGGTTGTACCAATGTATATTCACACCAACAGAGTAGGAGGATTTGTACCTTTTTTAATATGTAAAAGTTATTTATTTAGTAGATATTAACCTTGCATTTGTCATATGCATTTCAAATACATTTTTGGTTTGTAATTTGCCTTGAAAACTTACTTAATAGAGCCTTTGCAGTTGCCTGGCTCTTGATCTAAATAAGACTTGCTTACATAAGAGAAGAATTGCACTGGATCAGCTAAATAGGCAAGGAAGACTTTATTCAAGACTGTTGCAGTATGGCAGAGATTGAACTCAACTTCACTGAAACAAAAGGTGGTGAATTTAAGCACTAGAATGAACTAGTGGAAAAGTACTGGAGGACTTCTGGGATGAGAGGAGTTAGACACTGTGATTCAGGCCATAAGTGTTTGCTAATTGGTGCTTTTTTATGTTAGGCTCCTGCACTCCCACAGAGACTGGGAGATGGGGGTGGTATCTTTCCTGATGATTACATTTTGAAGGGATGGCTCCCAGGCCCTTGAGATAGATGTTCCTGCATTGTAGAAGACTTCACATCTCATAGGGGCAGAAAAAAAAATTCACAATTGCAAGTTTTCTAGAGTAGATGCCCTAAGAAAAGGGAAGTTTAAAGGGCCTAACATCAGGAAGAAACCTGTCTAATGGTTAGTAAAGCTGAGGGGGCTGTTAAGACTGTCTTGGTTGGTAACACCCATCGCAGGCCTAAGGAAGGTGATCAGGAAAGAGATAGGGGTAAGATGAATAGCTTTGACTCTTCCATTTACTGGTTTAAGTACTTCTCAGGCAGAAGCTAGGACTGAAATTCATGTCATATATGTACGAATGGTTGCTGAGGAAAAAGGAAGATGGTGAGGAGGGGTATCACTCAGACAACTGGTATAGTCATACCCATTGCTTATCCTCTGAAACCCTCCACCAAGGTCAAGTTGCGGTAAATAAAGCAAGCAGTCAAAATCTATCTTGTAAGATTGGTTCTAACCACTGAGAAATGAGAACTGTTACGGTCCTTGGGCACTCAGAACAGGGATTCTGCTAGTTTCTAGTCAGTTACTGTATCCTCATCTGCCTCGCATTGTAGGTGTCAGAGGTATGCGTAACATAGTGAAAAGCCCGAGTCCTGAGACATGCAGGCCTAAGTTCTGGTCACAGCTCTGTTGTTAGTATCCTGTAGACAAGTCATTTAACCTCTGTGAGGCTCAGTGTCCTTCCCAGTAAAATGAAGATAATAGTTTTATTCAAGACTTTTAGAGTAATTCAGTGGGATCTTGTATGTAGAATGCCTGGCCCAGATCCCTCACATAGAATGAGCTCAAATAATTATTGTTTCCTTCCTATTCTGTTGCCTCCCCAACCCATTAATGCCATCCCACTGCTTTGATGAAAAGACATGAGGGGCATAATTGCCTAACTGTTCTATTCTTTAATTCCTCTATTGTCCAGCTATATGTGCATAAATTATGTGGAAACCCTACCCTTTGGTGTCATGGTCTAGTCTATGCTGTGTGAATGATGAATGAAAAGGAAATGAGGTGTGTAACCTGCTTCTTACATCTTATCTTATTAGGTGGGATGAGTTAGCTGATCTCTTCCTTGTGCCTCTGTCATTTTCCCTCAGAGCCTCCTCAGTGATTTTCCTTTATAGTTTCATTTAATCTTAATCTGCAAACTAGGTGTGGATTGCAACTTTTCACTTCATCATCATTACCAGCATTGACTATAGGCAGCCCTGTTCACCAAAAATGGATTTTGTGATTTAAAAATGCACAATTATTATCATTTTTATTTTAATGAGTTACTGGTGATGAAGGAAATTAATTGAGTCACAGAATGCTTATCTCAGATCTATAATGTGCACATTAGTTGATTCACAACTAATTGAAAAGTTTATGATCTGAAAATTCAGTGTATGGCAAGCACTTCCAAAGCTAAAACTCAATTCACAAAAAAGAAGGACTGAGAATTTGAATTTTATGTATTAATGGTAATTTCTCTCAAACTGCTAAGAATTAGCAGCTCAAGATAATGACCAAGTATACTTCTTATAAGATTGTTCAAATATTTAGCTTATTTGTAAGAAAAAGAAATTCAAAAAGTCAGAGCAACCTCTATTTTCATAAATTATTATATGTATTATTTTGATAATTATTTTATATTTTAAGTGTTCACAATGGGAATTTAGTTGATTATGAAGATTTTGGTTTCATTTTTGTTTTCTGTTGTCCAACAGAGCATGGAGTTTCTAAGTGCCAGGAACACTCTTGTTATCTATGTTTGTTAGTGCAATTAGAGTCACTTTTTAGTGAGTTAACTATTACAGTTCTGTATATATAAATGAACATTATCTTTTGCAATTTTATTTACTCTATTAGTAAAGAATAATATAAACATGCATATACATTTAATTTATAAAGTTGTATTTATACAATGTGCCGCTTTAAGTATTTGTAAGCTCAAAAATTATGATGGAATAGTTAACTCAAAATGGAGCTATTAAGATGCTCTCAGAAAAACTTTATGTTTACCTGAAAGATTGAAGGGTGGAAGGGGATAATGCATAGATAAAGGACTAATGGTATATACCTTTAATAATACATTTACAAAATTGAAATAGTAGTGAAATATATGTGTGTTCAGACTGCAGTTTCAAAAATAAAAAAATCCAGTATTAACAACTAAGTTGTGAGATGTTGCCAAAGATCTGGAAAGAAATATACAGTGGCTTCACATTTAGGCTTTAAATACTTTATGATTGTTTTCAACTTTATCACCAACTCAGTTTTAAAGGGTCTCTGTTCTGCTGTATTTTAAAAACCCTGTGTTCTGTTATTGGCCTGTTTGCTCTCAGCTAGCCTGTGCTCTTCTCGGTCCCAGAACTCAGATTGTGTCGCTCATATCTTGTTATCAGTGGGCTTTCCATGAGGTTCTGCTAATGAAAGACATTGTTAGGAGATGGGGAGATAGAGAGAGGGGAGGATTTCTAACAGTGCAGGAGGGGTAACAGCATCGTGGCCTTGGCCACAGGGGTGAGGGGTTGTCTAGGCAGCAGATTCCTGGGCTCCTGCACCCATAACCAAGCTGCAGGGATAGCCGGAAACATACCACATGGAGCCCTGGCCCCAAGGATGTTCCTGTTTCTCCAGCCCTGGGCAGCAGTTAATCTTTGAGCAACTTAACCTTGTCTGCTTTGGCTTCTAAGATGCTTCCAACAACAGCATAACCAAATATTAAATTTCTTCTTTTAAAAATATATAGAGTGGTTCCTGTTTTCAGATCAGTTCATAATGTGCTGTGTTCAGCCCCACATTTAAGTACCACTTGTTACTTCTTAATGTGTCCAAATCCTAGTATGCTAAGTAGTATTTTATGTATGCTAAGTGAATTTTACCAGAAGTAACAGATTTAAACCCGAAATAAAATTACAACCTTGGCTTTATTCATAAGGTTTCACTCTGAGTCTTCTTCAAAGAAGCCTATAACAAAATGGAGTGGGCAGAAATATTGGTTGGAGGAGATCAAAATTCTTACAAACAGCCACCATTGACCATCTAAAGAATACTTTAATGTTTGGCTGTGAAGAGTGTAGAAGGCAAGAATTTATAGGGATCCAAGTACTTTTTTTTTTTTTTTTTCCAAGTACTTTTATAGCTGATTTGACCCATCTTATTCCTGGCTATATCACATCACCCCCAAGCTATAGCCTTGACAAGTGGGAGAAAGAGAAGTGTCCCATTGATGACAGGTACTAGAGAGGAGATAAGTAGCTAGGGGGTGATATACTTGTCTTTTTGTTCCAGAATTAATCATGGAATCTAACATTGGAGCAAGGTATCCTCCTTTTTGCATATTATTTTCCAGGGACATGTTAACTTTAATTTTAAAGAAGAATTCATCTTTATCGCTCAAACAGATTTACCAAAAAACTGCATCAGTGATACCTTTACCTAACAATAATTGACATATTTGCAAATTGATATCTCTTTAACTATGGCTATCAAGAGTATGCAAAAACAAACAAACAAAAAAATTCCTAGTGTAAATACAATAGTTAGGACATGGAAGCAACCTAGATGTCTATCAGCAGAGGAATGGATAAAGAAGTTGTAGTACATATACACAATGGACTATTACTCAGCTATTAAAAGTAATGCATTTGAGTCAGTTCTAATGAGGTAGATGAACCTAGAGCCTATTATACAAAATGAAGTAATTCAGAAAGAGAAAGACAAATATTGTATATTAACACATATATATGGAGTTTAGAAAGATGGTACTGATGAACCAATTTTCAGGGCAGCAGTGGAGACACAGACATAGAGAAGAGACTTGTGGACCCAGAAAGGAGAAGAAAAAGGTGGGACAAATGGAGAGGGTAGTATGGAAGCATGTACATTACCATATGTTAAATAGATAGCCAGTGGGTATTTGCCATACGACTCAGGGAGCTCAAACCCACGCCCTGTGAAAACCTAGAGGAGTGGGATGGGATGGGGGGGTGGGGGCGGGAAGGACATCCAAGAGGGAAGGGACATATATATATACACCTATGGATAATTCATGTTGATGTATGGCAGAAATCAACACAATATTGTGAAGCAGTTACCCTTCAATTAAAAAAAAATTCCTAGTGCTGTTGGAAATTGTAGGTATGTTTCTGATTTCAGCCTACTAAAAACATGGTTTTGGGGGATTTCCTAGAGGTTAGGGATCCATTGCATTTCATCTGAACTGCAGAAGCTCATCACATTAATGTGTTTTTAGACAGAACTTACATCTTTGTCCTTCCTCAGGAAAGCAGGAAATGTCAACATTGGAAACAAGAAATAAGTGGACTGTGTTACCATGCTTCAGACAACTGTGGGCACGTCTTAGTCCAATCAGGCTGCCCTGACAAAATACCACTGACAGAGTGGCTTATAAACAACAGAAACTAATTTCTCACATTTCTGGAGGCTGAGAAGTTTAAAGTCAAGGCACTGGTCCCACGTTTGGTGAGGATCAGCTTCCTGATTCATGATGGTGTCTTCTCACTGTGTCTTCACAGGGCAGAAGGGGAGAAGGAGCTCAGTGAGGTCTCTTTAATAAGAGCACTAATCCTACTCACGAGGGCTTCGCCCTCATAATTGAATCACCTTTCCAAGGCCCTACCTCCTCCTAATATCATCAACTTGGGAGGTTAAGATTTCAATATATGAATGGGGGGAGACACAAACATTTATTCTGTAGCATTACACTAATGCTACTACTGGACTTCCCAGGTGGCTCAGTGGTAAACAATCTGCCTGCCAAGCAGGAAACACAGGTTTGATCCCTGGGTCGGGAAGATCCCTTGGAGAAGGAAATGGCAACCCACTCCAGTATTCTTGCCTAGGAAATCCTAAGGACAGAAGAACGTGGAGGGCTACATTCCATGGGGTTGCAAAGAGTTGGACATGACCTAGCGACTAAACCACCACCACCAATGCTACTACTAAAAATACCTAGGTAATTTGGGAACAATCTGCTCTTCCATCGCTAAAAAGCAACTGTTGTGTTTTTTTGCAAAGTCTTCAGAGTCTGGTTGAGTGCCCATGGTGTTGTCAACTCTTGTTCAGTCATAGCTCTGCTAGTATTTCCATCAGTTCTACTTGATTAAAGCAAACTGGCTTTTATGTTGTTGTTTTGTTGTTGGGTCAAGACTTTATGGATAAGTGGAACTGGATGTTTGACCTAGCTCTAATTCCTGTCTATGGATTAGAAAGGACTTTAGCTGGAGTTAAAAATCTTCTGATGAGAATCAAGCAAAACCATGTTTTAGGACTCCACATGTTCCAACAGCATAGCATTTACCCAGAATTATCATCTGAGTTTTGGATCCTATTTCCGTTTTTTTGTTTCTCAAGAATTGTATATCTGATGCTCTCTTTTAATTCTACCTCCCTCCCTCTAGGATGCTCACTGCAGTAGGAATAAACCATCCTAATGATTCTCCAATGGTCACCTCCATTATTAATATCACCACACACATCAGTGCCCCTCTTTCCTAACATTTTGTATAGAATTAATTATTTTTATTTTTGTACTTGTATCTGTGAAGTCCAGTGGTATCTAAAGTTAGTTGTAAGTCAGGATAAAGGCAGTGACTTGTTCTTTGTTGGTGTCAATAAGATTCATTGTAAAAATGCCAGGGAAGTCATTTCTTGCCCTTACTGTCTCACATGGTTGGTGTGATGGTCAAGCAAGAGTAAATAGGATGCACTTAGGATTGGGAAAAGGACAAAAATCTTTAGCTTAACTCACATTTCTGCCACTCAATGACATGGGGTCTCCTTGAGTATCTATTCCTTCCATGGTCAAACAGGAGTGAAAATAATTCCTACTTGTCTATTTCACAAAACTGTATTAGGAGCAAATGAGATAGGGTATATGAATATAGTTTATATTAATACACTGTAAAGTGCTAAAAATTCAGGTTATACAGGCTTATCTCTGTTCAGAAAAAAAGTGGCAAATTAACTGTGTGGAGCTAACCCATTTCATTATCCCTGTATTAGATTGTGCTGCATGACAAACAAGCCATCTTCTGTTATTTGGCAGATGGCATTAGATGCATATCCAATTTAATAATGTTTCTTGGGTTGATTTCTCCTCACCCAATCAAGAAATTAGATGCATTTGGACAGGAGCATATTTGAGAAGGGACAGACTGAAAACATAGATTGGCAATAATTGAGAGTTTGCATTGAGCAAATTATCGATTTGGACACCAAGTCATTTGGTTTCTTTCTTTCCTCTTCCCTTTCCTTCTCCCTGCTTTATGTTCTTCTTCCTCCTCTCTGTCTCCCTGCCCTGCCACTGTCTCTCTTTTTCTCTTCTCCAGATTGTTTACGATTTCTTTCACTGGTAGACTGACCCATGAATCTCCTTAGTGTTCAGTGTTTTTGTTTTCCTGTAACATTAGCCGTAGAGGGCAGGTCTTTGTCCAACTTTCACCCAGGAGAGATGGCTTTGTTGGTTTTCGGTGTACTTGAGATATTTTAAAGAGAAGAATTTAGTATAGAGACTTAGGTGTTTACAAAATTATCAGAAGAGCTGGAGGAGCAGAAATCAACTGGACAATTGATTTTGAGGTTAAAATACCATAGCTGCAACACAGAGGTCAAGAAGTACAGCTGCTCTCCTACCCTACCTGCTCCCTTCCTCAATTGTCTGACACCCTTGAAGCTGTGGAATATGAAATCCAGTTCCTGAGGTTTTAATGACCTTTGTTGCCAGCAAAGGCATCTCGTTGGCAGAATATATATTGCATCCAAAACCTACCTTCTAAGGAGTCTAGAAATGTACTTTTTAACTTCCTACCTTCTTTAAGAATGGGGTGAAAATGGAAGCTATTGGCAATAGCTTCAGCTTGGGAGGCTGGCTGGCTTATATTACCAGGTCATCCTGAAATTTTCAGAAACAAAGAGGGGGAAATAGTGACTTTAAGTTATATATTAAAAAAAAAACAAGCAATAATATGGATGCATCATTTGCACTCTTATGAGTTGAGAGCAAAGATGTGAAGATCTGCTCTCAGATTGAGAGATGTATAGGCATGTTTCAACATGGAGCAGTTTCCATGGAGAATGACAAATTCTCAAGGTAGGGAGGGCTTGTCAAAACATTTCCTAACTTTAACCATTGAGGTGCTTCCCAGGAAAGAGAACTTTGATTCACTTAGCTCTCCTGTCATTCATTCCATGAGAGATTCCAACTTAACGAGCTCACATCAAACCTTTGCCCTCTGGACATAGGGATGGTTTGATCTAACTTCTGGTCACTGGAGTAAATAAAGTGAGTGTCGACAGCTTCAGAACAGATGGATTAATGTCAGAAATGGCTGCTGCAGATCCTTGTAAGTGCTGTGTAGAAATAGAGAAGCAGGGGAGCTCAAAGCAGACCTCCATTCTGTCCCCAGCTCATCAGCACTGTTTTATTCAAGTAGACAAAGGCTAGGATCCTTTTAAACCCCTGCCACCTTTTGTGCCCCGTCGTGTGAAATCAGCGTGTCTGATGATATAGCTTTTCAGCACTGTGCAGGGAGCTTCATTTTGTATTTCCTGGGACACGGTAATTGGAAGTGGTGCCGAACTGGGTTTTGTTTACTTGTATCTTAGTGAATTAGCTTATTTTTTCTTCATTTGGCTCCTTCCCAAATAAATAGCCTATTAACTATTCTTAGTATTATTTACGAGGGTTCAAATAGCTCATAAAACTTGGTATAAATCTTCTCCAAAGGCTGGTCATGTGACTGAGATACACATTAACTGAAAATTTGCATTTTCCGTCAGTTTTCCTGCCTATCCTATTTGAATTTAGCTCTTGAAGATTTCCAGTATTCCTGATGTTACCCCCTTCTAAATTACCTTTAACAGTGATAGAACTCCGTTCCCTAATAGTAAACATTAAATTTTGTTTCTTGTTTTTGAGAAGCCCATAAAAAAATGGTTATCAGAGAAACTTTAACCAACTCAAATCAATGTAGCACTTTTTGTTGACATTGATTAGAGAAAGGTGACATTTCTTAACTTTGTGAGCACAAATGAGGTACAATCCATATCCTATATGTGAGATGAATAATGTACGAGTATCTATCCCTAATCTGGCATTCCCTTTGAGCACAATTATAGCACAGTTATGGAAAAGTGTAGTGAAGTAAGTGGCTGTACACTCTGAGAATGCCCACACCCCAGGTGAGGGCCCTGTGTGGGGTCAAGGGTTAGATTAGCGCATACATTGGTTTGTGCTTCTTTTTGAAAGGAGAACAGTTGATAAGAGGTTGAAGAATGGACAAGCTGGGAGATACTGAGAAAAGGATAAAGTGTATATTGTTGGCTTTTTTCCTCTCTCTGTTGTTAGTGTCTGTCCCCATATTTTCAAAAGCAAGAAAAGGAAAAATGATCAATTACAGTAGTATTCTTAGCCAGAATTGGCCTTTGTTGATAATTCCATGCCATGTCTCTTGCAGGATTATTCTGAATTTGAGAAAATGAACTGTTTCACAAATGGGTTAATCCGTATTGATCCTCTTATTTTTATTTCACTCTTTGTAAGCCTCTATTTCCCACATGATCTCATTCATATAACATACTGTGTATAAAACAAGATTTCAAAGTGTTTTAACCTTGACTGGGCAAGCAACTTATCTTTGTGACCTTCTCCATGCCTGACCTGGGAACAGTCCCAACATGCTGCATTTACCCAACACCTTAAGTGCTCACTTTGTGCAATCACAAACCTCACTACAAATGCTAATTTGATGAATTCTGATAACAACCCTATTACTCTCTGTTGTACAGATAAGAAAACTGAGGAACAAAGAAAGTAGGGAACTTGATCAGGGTCACATAGCGAAAGGACACTTATTATATTCTCCTCACTGGTGCTTTCTCTTCACAGCCATCTCTCTGGCTTTTCCATCTCTTCCATTTCATCCCAGCCATCATTTCCATAATCTAATTTCTGGTGTGATCTTTTTGTCCAGTCTATGTGTCACAGCCAGAATACTGCCTCCCCATCAGTTCCCAACCCAGTTAACAGAGTAATTATTTCTACCCTTTGCCTGTTAAAGCTTTCTCAGTTTCAAGTAAGTCCAAGAAATCTCAGCTTTTCTACAAAGACATCTGTCAGCAATAAGAAGACAGTTTTTCTTTATAAACATCAAGGTCCCACAGTTTTCTCATTCGTTGTATTCCTGGCACATGATCATTATGCTATACACAATAAGACGATTACGTACTTCTTTCTAGAGGATATGCCTGATTATTTTGATTTATTTTCTATGTGTTTTTATTAATTGTCTGCTGGACTCTAGAAGTCAGGAATAGTCTTTGTAATTCACTTCAGAGCGTCCCATGGAATAGTCTGAATACACATCTCTGATGGCAATGGTAATAGTTATCGACGATGACAATACTCAGTTTCAGAATAGGATATGATGTTTTGTTGTCACTGGTGAAACAAAGTGATGTGGCTTCCTCCTTGTTTTTATCTTATCTTACTTCCTTTCTTTCATTATTTTGACCATGAGCTTATTCTGTACCAGCCACAGTGATAAGATGTTTCATTTAAGCTTCATCACCAATATAAGATGAATGTCATTACTCTTGTGTTACACATGAGTGAACAGATGTTTAGGTTACTTGCCCTAGTTTGTATATGGCAATGCTAGGGATCAAAATCAAGACAATGGCTTCAAAATCTGTGATCTTGACAATTACTGTATATAGTTTACAGAAACCTTAATCAACCTCAGATAGAATGTTCTCTACTCTGTGACTTTGGCAAGTTACATAACCACTCTGTACCTCATTTTTTCTGACTACATTTTATTTTTATTAATAGAATCTAAGAGCTGCATGATACAATTTCATGTTTAATACTTTTCATTTGGATTAATATATTAAATTTGAATTATATTAATAAATGTGTATAGATACTATGAGAAATCTTACACTGAAGTTGGATTGTTAATGTTTTGATTAAACATTTTACTTAATGTAACATTTTCATTACTCAGGGTTAGTGAATGTATACTGTTTTAGTCACTAGAACTGAGTAAAACAATATAGATCAGATTTGTGCCACCGATGAATTTTATGTGCTTTCAAGAGGGAAAGATGAGACGTGGAGAGAAGATACATTTTTAGAAATCCAGTCTCACTTTCCATGAAATGGGTAATATGAAGTTCTGTCCTAAAAAGCTACTTCACTCTATTTTTAATAACCTTTAAACACTAAGGGTTTTCTAGAATATTAGAAAATATATGCAAGCAAAAATAAAAAATATGACATTCTTAGAACTCAGAAATCATCACTGTAGTATTCTCCTGCATGTGTTTTCAAATCCCTTTGTATGCAGATATGTGTATGAGTATTTGCAAATATTCATTTTTATCTAATCAAAATGTTATCCTATTATGCCCACTATTATGTAATCTGTTACTTTTACAACCAATGGTTTCTTTTCATTTAGATAAAATTTCATCTCATCTAAATCAAGTCCATATTCATATTTCTCCAATTGACCTAATATTTTTCTATATTTGTTTGAACCAGTATCATTATATTTTGTTATTATCCATTAAGTCTCTTTTAATTTAACACAGTCCTTTTTTTATGACACTGGCTTGATTTAAAAAATGCAATTTCATTGTAAAATGTCACAATCCAACCCTTGATTGAAGATTTTGAACCTGATCAAAGGACAATTTGATGTGGCATTACAGGAGCCTCCTATGTTAAACCCTCTAGGAGACTGATAACAAGTATTAATGATTCTAATAAAAGAGATTTCTAATTTCAAATAGCTGTAATTTTAACAAAACTAAGATTTTATCCTTTGTGGAGCTAGAGGCAGTGAAATGAGAACTGTTTTCAAAGAAATGGCTCAGAATTATACTGACATTCTGTGAAATAAAAAATCCAACCAACATATTGTCCATGGTGAGAAGAACTACCAGAACCCTATAGGGAATAAATGCTTTTTTCAAATGTGAGTTTTACAACCTGTTAAAATATTTTCCAGTGTAACTTATGGAAGCTTTCCTCTTAATGACAATAAAGATTTTCTTTATGAGGATTATTCCCATTTGGACTTTTCAGTCAAGCACCCAACATACCCCACATTTTTTTTAACTTGTATTCTACTACAGAATGAATAGCAAATGACAGGCAAGTCAACTAACATTATAAAAGATTTAACACAATTGTGCTTCTCTTATAATCTTCCTGTCTTATCAGTTGATTCAACTATTTGCCAAGAAAACAGGTATTTATTCAATCCTAACTTTGTGCATTTCTATTCATGCACATGGTGCAGAAGTTGAGGCTGTGGAGTCAAAACAGCCTGGTTTTAAATCCCTCTCTACCGTGTGACATTGGGCAAATTATATAAGTACTCTGTGCCTTGTTTTTCCTGGTTGTAAAATGACAATGAAACAGTCTTTATCTTGTGGAGTTGTTGTGGTGATCAGATTAGATATCCATGCCAAGCATTTAGAATAGTGCCTGGCATATAATAAGCACTAAATAAATCTTAAAGTAAATTTATTTTAGAAATTGATTTTGACAAATGGCATCTAAATAGTCACCCCTCACTAAAATAAATAAGAAAGGAGTAAAATATTTATTTGAGGTAAAATATTTATAAAGCTCTGTGACGTATACATCCTCTTTCTCCCACCTAGACACACACACACACACACACACACACACACACACACACAGTGCAGTATTTGCCCACAAGCTCACCATGCTTCCTTCAAACCTGCCATTATGGAGGAACAGGAAAACATACCAAGCCAGGAGGCACATGTGATCTACTCAGCAGAGTCATATAAAATAAATAAATAAGACCTCTTCTTCTACCGACATTCACCACAGTACAAGAAATCATTGCAGCTGGTTTAGCTCATCCCTTTCCTTGTGGAAGATGCAGCCATAAGTCATCCCTGAACAGTTAGAATTTAATCTACTTCTAAAAGACCTTCAGAGGAGGTCTATTTGGGGATTCAGTTCAATTCAGTTGTACTAATTTTTGCTTATTTATTATAAAAAGACACTGTGCTAGGATTAAGGTGAATAAAAAGATTAAAGCATTATCCTCGACCTCAAAGACCCTGTGGCTCTGGAATAGTGGATGTAATAGCAGAATGAATTATGTGCTGAAAGACTAAGCAAGATGTAATGGAGAGGCTTTACTTCCTGTTGCAGAGAGAAGGTGGCTTCTTAGTGGAGAACATGGAAGAAGCCCATGCTCAGATAAAATCATAAAAAGAGATAGAGGCACAGAGACCTAAAAACAGCATACAGCAGGCAGAGGACTAGTGGGATGTATGAAGCAGTGAGTATTGAGAAAAAGGACTAGAAATTTAAACTTGGACAAAATCATGGAGCCACAGAATACTTACAAAGAAGCTTATTTTCATGTTTTAGGCCATGAGAGTCACTGCAGGGTGTTAAGATGAGAAGAAACTTGATACAATAAGTTTAATAATAATTTTCCATGGTAATTCTTCCTTATATATAAAACAGCCCTTGTAAACTATAAGCTTCCTCTCAAGAAGTTCTTAGTACAGATGGAAAAACCATTGTTTCTAATAATATCAAAACATTATTCCCTACTTTTGTTCTCTGAAACTCATCCATGCATGCATGCCTGCTAAGTCACTTCAGTCATTTCTGACTCTCAGCGATCCTTTGGACTGTAGTCTGCCAGATTCCTCAGTCCATAGGATTCTCCAGGCAAGATTACTGGAGTGGGTGCTGAAACTCATGATAGTAATGATAATCAATAGAAACTTTGAAGTAATGGTGCAGATGGGGATTCAAAAAGATGTGACCCATTATCGTCAAAGAAAACCACTGAATGCTTTTAGATAATCATCCACTACATCTGTCCTGGTAGTTTTAATCTTTTAACTAATCCAGATTTTTTTTTTAGCATATTACTTGAAGACTCTTGTTTTTTGGTATATTAAAAATCATGTCTTAACAAAAGTAGAAAGGTGGTTGCCAGAAAGGTGGCTAAGGAAGGAGGAAATGGGGAAATAGTTGTTCAGTTTAGCAAAATGAGAGAGTTCTGAAGATATGTTGTACAGCAATGTGAATATACTTAACATCACTGAACTGTACACTTCAAAATGTTTAAAATGGTAGATTTTATGTTATGTTTTTAACAACAGTTTTAAATTTTTAAATATAAAAAAATCATGTCTTACAGAAAGGGCTCTGTGGTCAAGTATGTTTGTGAAATATGCATGTTTATAATTCCATTCTGGTGATGTTAACAGTTCACAAAGGTTCTGATAAATCCTGCAATACAGGATGCCATTTAATTCTGTGTAGTACTAAATTTTGAAATATAGTAGCACACACTAGTTTTTCTCAAAATATTCAGGAAATGCTTATCTAGATGCCATGACTAGAAAATAGTTTTCTGTTCTTTCTTGAATGGAATACATGAAATTGATCAATGTTTTTTTCTGTTAATTTTTAGCCTCTTAATGAAAAAAAAAAATTCTTAACACATATTGTCACTGACACTTGTCTATCTTAGAAGTAATTTTTCTTCCTGCCTGAGTGTAGCATGTCTCAAATCTGTGTGTACTGAGCTTAGAGAAATTAGCCTGGTAACATGTGTTTGTTATTGCAAACATCTATTTGATGTTCTCCCAAGCATTTTTAATTGACAAACATCTACCTTCTTCCATGTAGAATGGACATGCCCAAAGGAGCTTCTTTGTTATTATGAATAGAAAAATAAAACAAACACAAAATCCCATCAAAAAGTTTTCTGACTTGGAAATACCACGCAGGAGACATAAAACAGCAAAATAATGTGACAAGACTTTTCTGGTGAACGGATTTGGAAACTAGATTTCAGATGATGTTGAGTATTGATATTGCTCCTGACTTTTGTCACCCCTTGAGTATTATAAGATCCAAATGTTGGAGGGAAGGGATGTATATAAATGACTTTCACTGAAAGTTTGAAATAACTCCTTAGTCTCCCTCTCCATTTTATTGCTAAAGGAAAAGAAAAGTTTTAGAGGAATTATTTCCACCTAAGTCTTCATATTAGATAAGCTAAAAACAAATATACTTTATAGGCACACACATTTGGAGCAATATTAACTTTAAAACAGAAGAGAGGTCATTTGATAAACTGCTGTTGATTTGTGTTGAACATTTCATTGTGATCCTGGTCTTTATAGATTGTAATTTCTTATAGGTACTTTCATTCATTTCTTCACTCATTCAGTAAATATTTATCAGGCATTTGCTATGTGCCAAGCATTGTGCTATCAATAGGCCTAAGTTGGTGAGCAAATCTGGTGTGGTCTCTGCTCTCATGCAGCCTTCCGTGAAGAGAAGATGAATATTAATCCAATGATCATACCAAAGAGTGGGTGATTATGAGCACAGCGGTGTGCTTGAAAGGAAGGAATGGTATCCTACCTGACCATTTGACAAAGGAGTCCAATACATCTAAGATGGCTTCACTGAGAAAATGACACTTAACTGAGATTTGAGGGATGCCCAGAAATTCACCAGAGGGGGAAGAAAAGCTTTCCAGACTTATGAACAGCTTATGAAAAGCGCTAGGGGCTGGTCCATGTTGAGCCCCATACTGTGGGAATTAATTACTGAAATCTCCAAAGCTCTCTCTACATTTTGCAATGGAGGAAAGATTGGCAGAATAAGAATACAAGGTTAAATGTAAATTTTAACCTTTCTGTTTTTATCATTTCATAATAATGAAGATAATATTTTTAAAGCTGAAAGTTATCAAAATTCTCATGAATCAAAATTTGCATTTATTAGATTGATACATTTATAAGAACCCATTGTGAGGCTCCATTATCTTAAAACAAACTTATGACTGGTTGAGGAATTATTTTAACTTCCACAAAATTACCTGGCGTGGGAAGGTGTGTAGTCTTGTTGGTTTCTGGGTCTTCAGTCTCTAAGGAGTCCTAGAAGCCATAGCTCCTGAATGAGTAAAAGCCAAGACTATGGACCTTGGGGCAGTTTTGATATTTGCTTTTTTAGTATTCTCTCCACTGCTGCACTTCCCTGGACCCAGAAAGTCTTAATGAATCCTCCAGGGGGAAACTGGCAGGGGTAGGGGATTGGGAACAAACAGGCGCCTCAGCTCATCTTAATCCCTCGCTGGCCAGTGGTTTACCCATTTACTTGTCTTTGTCTCACTCATGTCCCTGGTATTAAGGGTCCTGTTGAGCTGGACTTTGTTCTGTGAGTGCTGCTTAGAGGCATGCTCCGTGTGTTCTGTCCCTGCATCTTAAATCTCTCTCCTAGGGAAACTCAGGTGGATACTTAAAGGATGCTAGTAAAGGAGCCTTCTCCAGTGTCAGGCACTCCCTTAGCATGCTGCTGTAGTTAGCTCTTGGCTGTTATTAGTCTTAACTCCAAAGCATAATAAATTGTACCCTGGATAGCAAGAATGTTCAGTGGAGACAGTGAGCTCTGATTGAAGGTGGGGTGGTAACAGGACAACATTGCCCCAGAACCCAGATTAGAAAACCATAATCTGATGAAAACAGGTTTTTCTTTTCCTTGTTAAAAAACTTTCGTTGAAGTGTAGTTGATTTACAATGTTTTAATTTCTGCCCTACAGCAAGTGATTCAGTTATACAAATATATTCTTTTTCATATTCTTTTCCATTATGGTTTATCACAGGATATTGGATATAGTTCCCTGTGCTATACAGTAGGACCTAGTTGTTGCTAAAATAACTTTCTGAGAGCTGTGCAAAGTGACAGGTGAAACCATACCCTTGTGGTGTCCAGGGAGATATCCCTCCACTGTTGAGTAGAACCATTTCAAGAAAGCCTGCCTTGGCTGGACTCTGCACTGCTGCTGGGCTTGGCTGAGGCTGGGCCCGGCTACTGTCTCACATAATTCAGAAGGGCTTCATGCTGGAAAAAAGCTCTAAGAGCCCATAGGTCCCTTATCTGAAAGGAGAGAATTTGACTTACTTAAATCTAGTCACCGTGGATCCTTCATAGTGGACAGTAACATATAAGCACTTGCAATTTTCATTAAGGAGTAATTGCTTTCTTCAGGTGCTTAATTCTCTAAAGGCCATCCTGAAGAGTTCCGTAGGAGCTCTTAGGTCTGATAGTTCTGTACCACCCTTGAACTAACTCAGGATATGGAGTGGTCATCCTGGGTGCTTCTTCCACTTCTGCTGACATTCAGCAGCCCCAAGGGGCAAATCTGTTCAATTCCCAGACTTCCTGTGTCTGCCAAACCTGCAGATTTTTGAGCTCTCAGTGTCCCTAGCATCTGTTTTCTACTCCCAGCTCCCACAGTTGAGCCTACTGTAACTATACGTAGAATAACGCTTCCCATTTGTGTAGCAGTTTGTTATTTTCTGAGATTTTTTTTATTGGTCATCTCATTTGTTCCTCACAATTAATTTGTAAGGTTGTAAATTGTAGTGAAACAGGTATCATTATCATCACATGCAAAACAGAAAGTGGAACTTTAGGATGAAGTTTATAATGCTTGGTATTTACTCATCACAGGTTTATACCAAACAAAATTTTGAAGCATTCTGTCATGGAAACAGATAGGAAGAGAAGAAAATATCACATAGGAGGGAAATAAAAGCCCTGGAGCAAGACAGGCCCCTGTGTGAATCCTGGTGCCCTGGGACCTGTGGTTAACCATTGACTCTCTGAGCCATGCTCCTTAACTGTAAAATCAGAATAATGCTTCTGCCTCACCGAATTGCCGTAAGGATCAAAGGAGACTACACATGCAAGTCATTTAGTTCAGTGCCTGATGCATAGCCTGATGCATACCAGCTGCTCATCAAAGGACATTCCTCCTCCTGACCCCTCCCTACCATCTCCCCAATTTCCAAAAGGCAGAAAGTGACAAGATACTCAATGCTTAATTGTGAGTAGCTGGTTACAGGTAGTCCTTTTCACCTGCAGGTAAAAAATTATAGAGAAAATACCCTTCCATGGAATGGAAAATGTATCTCAAATAGAAAAGAGAATAAACAACTTTACTTGGACAGTTTGGAGTGGACTCTTCTGAGAAAGTACTTCCAGGATGAGTAATTGTGAGGCCTGAACATATGTGCTTATGCCCAGTTGCCAAGTTGAGAGTTGCTTCTTTGTACAGATCGCTGTTGTAGGCTATTTTGAATCACTTCATTACAAAGTTAAGTATCCGCAAAAAAAAATAACAAATTATGAAACATGTTGTACAATTGTTCTACACATAGAGTGTCCCAGAGCTGAAATTATGGCCAGAACAGGGCCATGCATAAAACAGGTGTTCAGTATGCAAATAAGCTAACAATAATGAAATTCTGAATAACCCGTGGGCAAAATTAGGAATTTATTTCAGTAGATGTTTGCAGCTGACATTTAAACTAGAGTCGCTGAGGATGGGGGTGTTGGGAATTCTGATTTACTTAGAAAAACCATGAGACTTACCCATTCATGAAATAAAGCACTAGGTCTAGTCTTTTAAGGAACCACTTTGGGGGGCAATACCAGATTGAAGCAAGGAAGCCAGCACTCTAGTCTCATTTCTGCCACTGGTCAATCATGTTACTTTGCCTTCCTAGGGGACATGATTCTCACCTATTAAACGCAGGGCTATCCTAACACATATTCTGCACTTCCATGAATAAGGCCTGTGAATAAGGGCATAGGAGGCCTTCCGTAATCAGGCTCTTCAATTATCATTCTTGCCTCTTCTCTCACTTTCACTCAGCCTAGGCTTCAGCCACATAAAATTATTGATACTTGCAGGTCTTCGGCACACCTGGATACATAAAACTGGCAGTTCAGAACCCAGAGACCAAACTCAGTTGATTTTGTGGAGATGACTATTTTTTGAAAGGAGATGCCTTCTCTGTGGGGAAAGTACTGAGTTCTGCTTCCTTATCCTTCCTTCTTTATAAAGTGTGGATGCTGCCAATGAGGAGCAAGTGGGCCAGGGCAGGGCAAGTCTCATGAGTCCAAGATGACGTGGAAATTGAAACATAGTGGGAGCTTAGGAATCAGAAAAGACGATGAGAGCACGGGAGCTGGTGAGGGATCTAGTGTGTTCATGAAAATATTTGAAACAGTATTGCTGTGCATAATGGGAAGTTGAAATTTATATAATAAACGTCTCACGAGTATAAGATATATGACGCCCCACTTCAACCATTGAAAAAGAGCCATTGCTTGTGAACATGGCTCTTTTATTTATTTTTTAATAATTTGTTTATCTATTTATTTCTTTTATTTTCCGTTGTACTGAGTCTTTGTTGCTGCATGTGGGCTTTCTCTAGTTGCGGCAAGCAGGGCTGCTCTTTAGTTGTGGCGTGTGAGCTTCTCATTGCAGTGACTTTTCTTGGGTAGCATGAGCTCGAGAGTGCACAGGCTTCAGTAGTTGCAGCTTGTGAACTCTAGAGCAGAGGCTCAGTAATTGTGGCACATGGGCTCAATTGCTCCTTGGCATGTGGCATCTTCTAAGACCAGGGATTGAACCTGTGTCCCGTGTGTTGGAAGGTGGGTTTTCATCCACTGTACTACCAGGGAAGTCCAAGATGGCTGTTTTAGAAAGGATGTAGGGTCGAGGACTAAGTGGTTGACCTTGCAAGTCTAGGATGCGCCGTGCTGCGGTAGCACATCGGTAATGCTGCCCCCACCTACCCCTCTCAGTCTGTAAGTGTTGGCTGCTATGGACTCACATTTGTACCTTTCCCTGGAGAACTGCCCTTCTTGGAGGGTAATTGCTTCCTTCCCCTCACAGGTGGCCCTCCCCTGTCATCTCCTTCCTTCCTCATTTCCTTACAAGTGTGTCTCTTGAGAATACTCCTCATAAATCACTTGCAAAATTACTTGGCTCTGGCTCTGCTTCTAGGGACCCAGTCTAACCCTCTCGTGGAGTCGGACTTTCCTGATCAAGGGGCTCCAGAGGATTGCTGACATTTGTGCATTTGCCCGGGTGGAGCCTCTTTCAAGCCACTCTTTTCATCCCATCAGTGGTGCAGTTAGCAAAGTTCTTTTCTCAGTTGGATCTGTTCTGTTAGTCTCTTAGGTGTTTACACTCTGGTGACTCTCTGCTGCAATGTGTGTAGTAGGTAGAGTCAGTCATTCATCATGAAAAGGGCTGAAAGAAGATACTGCCTTTCTGAGTTTTGCTTTTTCTTGTTCCTTCTCCTTGCCACCTCCTCAAACCCTAAAACAGCAATTGCTTTCATATCATGAACACGGAACAGATTTAGGATTCAAAAGGCGGCTGGCAGTTTGCCCAGTGTGCCATCTGCCATTCTTCCCATGCTAGGTGTGCCCCCTCTTGACTGGCAGCTTGTGGGCTGGCTGTGATCCAGGCTGCAGATTAGAGAAGGCCTGGAAGATACGCTTAGCATCATTCTTTGCAGAGCCAGATCTCCATCTGAGTTTTAATTTGTTGGACAGTATTTATTATCTGCCCATAGGGAAGGAAATGTACATGGAAATACAAGAAGTGTGCTGTGTATACTTTGTGAACTGATGAAATAGACACATGTGGAACCACATGGATACTCTCAACCTTGATTTTGCAGAGAAACTGAAGTGTTCGCTGAACTGAGATGTTGACTCCAGAGGTGGAAGTCCTTAAATTCTGTGAAAATGTGCTCACTGTGACCAAAACAAAAGTTTGAGGACCAGTCCATCCACTGATCAAAGGACAAGAACCAGTCATCTAATTCCAGTCTTACTCCTGAAATGTTTTGCAGGATCAATTCTGTTCCTTCATATGCCCTTCTTGTCCAAAAGTAGGGTGGCAAAATAATCTTCAGCAAGTGGTGATGCTTAATTAATTGTTGATAAATTGTTTGGGGATGATGGACTCATACAGAAAAGGTATGAATCATGATGATGCCACTTTCATTTACCATTTTATAACTTTTATGTTCAATTATAATATCTTTTCTTAACGAAAGGACAAGGTTTTTAAATCAACGATCCACAGACTTCTAAAGCTATACAGAAATTTTTACTGTTTGTCTCCCCCAAAAAAGTGTATCATGTAAAGGAGATGTAAGCGTGAACATGTGGGTGAGACACCCTTGATACATTTTGAAATATTTGTAGTTGTTCAAGTAACTTAGTAAATAAAAAAATCTTAAACTTGTTATTTTGGACATAGTCATTTTACATAAGATAACTGGTTCCAGTAAATGAGCAGAATTGGCTTATGTGGCAACTTTATTGATTTGTCTCTACAGAGTATCTTTGAGATTTTCACGTCTTATTAATCATAGTAGGTCTGGAGATTAGGATTTTTAATTCCTTCTCCCCCTTTCCTCTCGTTCAGTGATTTGGGGCTCTTTAAGTTATCATGTCCTTTCACTCTTAAGAAAGCTCATCTAACTGTGAAAGCAGAGGCATTGCCTTTCTTCCTCCATCTGATTTCGAATGATACTTGCAGGCTCCAAAAGATCAAGGGAAGCAGGACCGAGCAGACAAGAACTAGTGACACAGAAGGTCTCAAAGTTCACTCCACACTTACCCACCCTGACATAGAGACATTTCCACCTCCTTCACGCCATCCCTCAGAGCATGGACGTTCCTGGGCCAGAGTGCTGGGGATACAGCATGATGGCAGGTGGGGAGGGGAGGAGGTTAAAAGCTCTGGGTCTGCAGGAAGCGTGCTCCCGTGGATCCCTTTGGCTTCTCGATTCCTTTTGGACTTACCTCCTTGAAGTCTGTCTTCTCTGCTGAGGCAGGTGAGGCAGAGGACTTAAGGCCTCTCACACATGGTTGGAGGGTTTACTACAGGTGAGAATGGGGTTGTGGACAGAAAGCCCGATGAGAAGGTCTTTTCTTTCTTAACATATTATTCATACAGTTTTTATAGGTAATTCGTTCATGTGATCTAAACATCATGAAGACAGTGAAAAATCTGTCTCCCATGTCTTATTCCCATCCTCTCAGTTTCTGGATGTGATGTTGACTTTTGCACTAAGAGAAATATATTTTTTTGTGAAAGGCAGTATCTTTAATTCTCATTTCAAGGGATGTTCTTTTTTAAAAAAATTAAAAGTGATGCTGATCCTATATTTTTATTTTCTTGAAACTACTAGTATGATGAATTATATTAATATAATTCTAAATATTAGGCCATCTTCTTATCATTATTCCTTAATGTACTGTTGGACTCCATTTACCAATATTTTATTTAGGATTTTTGCATTGACATCCATAAGAGACATTGACCTTTGGGGATTTTTTGTGGACACTCTTTGTCATCTTGTGGTATTAATATTATGCTTACTATATTAAAAGAATTTGGAAATGTCCCTCTTATTGTTCTTTCCTGGAACAGTTTAAGTCGCATCACAATTATATTCCTTTTCAGGGTTTGGTAAACTTTTCTGGTAGAGGCATGTTGGCCTGACTCTTTTTAGGGATGGGGGAAGATCACTTTGATAGCTTCCTGTGAACAACAGAGGCTACAGATTTTCTATTGCTTTTTTAAAAATTGAAGGCAGGAAGGGATGGGAGTTGTACTGCTTGATAACTGGGATTCACAGACCTATGGCTCTTCTTGGCTTCCTGTATATACGGCTGTGTCCGTGATTGATGCTGTAGTTCCTTCTCCTTTGCTTCTGTGAACTAAACCAGGTCAGCTCACTCCCATTTCTACCCGCAGTGCTGCAAGCACAGTCCTTTTGGAATGGGCCTCTTGACTTAAAAATGTGTATTTTTGTTAGTGCTTTCTGAGACCACCATAGCTGAGTTCTTGCATAGAAATCACTGCTTGGCTCCTCTCCAATTTCTTTCATGCAGCTTCTGAGTGAACTTGATTGCTTTTGGTAACCCCTACAAATATTTTAGAGTTTCTTCTCCTAGTTTTGCCAAAAATTGAGTGTGATTTTGGATGACTTTCAAGAGAAGAAAGGAAAATGCTGACCATGTACATATTAAAAGCATGTGCATATCAAAACCCCATGTTGATCTTTGGGGAGCAATGCTATTTTCATTGATTCACTTTTCCTTTACTAGTATAAAAGGGCTAAGAAGGCCATCATACTACTTTTCATCTGGTCCACTTGAGTTTGGGATCCTGAGACATTTCTCTTCAGCCTAGGAGAATGACTTCATGATATCTCTCTCTCTCTCACCTCCAGAGCCTAAGGAATTTGGAAGGTCCAGGACCTGAATTATACCTACCCTTTCACCACCTCAGGTGGGTGTCAGCTGGTCAAAGGAGGAGAGAAAGTCCATCCATCTGACTGTGAGAGAGGTCCAGCTGATGGGGGCTGTAAGAAGACATGTATACATATAGCAACAGGTTGCAGGGGTAGTTCTGTAGGAATGTAGTGTCAGAGAACCCCAGCTTCAATGACACAGGTTTGTTGAGAGTCCAGAGCATGCAACAAAGCTCCAGGCAGGCAGCTAAGTCTGCCAGCATTAGCAGGATCCAGAGTCTCCACTGAGAATGTGGGGCAAGTGATAAAAGACATGTTCTGAGATCTTGGGAGATTGGACTTTAGGCAAAAAAATAAAGGTTGTATAGTTAGGGCTGGCTTCCTGGGCATGCAGCCTGTGTCATGACAGTGTTTCAGGCTCAGAAGGGGCCCCACATGATTTACTGCTCTACTGTCACCGTCTTGAAATTCTTAATACTTTCTGAACAAAGGGCTACGAATGTTCATTTGCCCTGAATCTTGTGAATTCCGTGGCAGGTGCTGTGTGTAACTCAGGATAGAGCTCAGGGAATTCCTATTCATCCTTTATATTTCAATTCAAGTCTTCAAATACATCCTATCTTACTTTTTGTCCTCATCATCTAGTGTGCCTCAGTAAATATTCAATAAATTAGTGTAGTGGTCACCAGAGGGGGAGCACAAGTTTCGGGTAATTGCCCTTGGGCTCTTTCAGTTCTCCTTTGTCAGGACTAAGATGGAACTCAGAACCTGAGTTGGGAACAAACCCCAGGTTTCTCAACTCTAGGTAGTGAGAGGACCAGGAGCTGGCCGGTTGAAGATGCACAGATGAGTGATGCAGTGTGGTACCATGTATGTGATGTATGTGGTACCCTAGTACCCTGACTAGTACCTTGCCCCCAAATCCAGGTAGATATAGCACTCTAGTTTGGTGGAAAAGTTTGGAGATGAGGAATTTTTGTGGAGGATTAGCTTATTCTTATTTTCCATGTGGCTGGTACAAATAGTTCTGCAGTTTAAAGCCTCTTCACTGATGATGCCCTAAGTGTTTTCACACCGTGGTCCAGTGTAGGCTTCCTGTGTACTTATCAGGGGAGCCTTTTTATATGTGCCAACCATCCCATAGGAGAGTGTGGGGCCGGTATGGGACTTGCACTGAGACCTCTATGTCTGCCTCATTATCAAGCTCTTGTTAGGTGGTTTTGTAGCTAACTTTCAGATAGTTTCTGCAGTTTTATAATCAGTCCCACTTTTAACCTTCCTAGCAGCCCACTTTCTTTTTCTTTAGAAACTAGATATTCTTGCCTAACCCTCTTTTCTTTCCTTTTTTTAATAAGTAAGATAAACAGAATCCACAAGTGAGTGGTCAACATTCCCCCATCCTTTTAGGTACTTCCTTTTTGTTCATGTACTACCATGGGATACATGGAAGCTGCCCAAATCACCCCCAGTAGAATGATATTTCTTCTGAATTTGTAAGAGAATTTACAAATAAATAATGACCCTTCTTTAGAGAAACCAGATGGAGTAGGAGATGCATGGGGATATTAATCCTTCTTGACCCCAGCAGAATATCTGAAAATCAACCCCTGAGTACTCAGATCCAACAATTCCCCCTAGTCATATTCAGTTTAGTTCAGTTCAGTTGCTCAGTCATGTCCGACTCTTTGCAACCCCATGGACTGCAGCACGCCAGGCTTCCCTGTCCATCACCAACTCCCGGAGCTTGCTCAAACTCATGTCCATCAAGTCGGTGATGCCATCCAACTATCTTATCCTCTGTTGTCCCCTTCTCCTCCTGCCTTCCATCTTTCCCAGCATCAGGGTCTTTTCCAATGAGTCAGTTCTTCACATCAGGTGGCCAAAGTATTGGAGCTTCAGCTGGTTGTATTAGGTAGCCTTTAAATTTTTTGGAGTTCTCCACTCTCCATTGGGTGCACAGAAAACCACGAAAGGGCCTGAAGACCTAAAGCTACTAAAATAAGAAAAAATAATTCTCTGTATGTTTAAAATATATTAATAATGATCAGAAAAATAAGCGGGAAAAATTGATTTAAATGTTTTGCCAGAAAGCTTGCTTTAATTCTTTTTCCAGGTAGAACAATGTATAATATAAAACCTAAGCCTCTTCTATCTTAATACTACAATCTGGAATTCATTCTTTCCTCCTCTCACATGTTTCCTTTTAGGGTGCCACCTCCTATTTTTAAGAACTTCTTATAGAGTTGCAGTTACAATGGCCACAGATACCCATGCTTGCTCATCCTCCTGCCGTGTCCTAGGTGTTGGTGACCCCTTTAGAGTTTCTAGAATTTACATTCATTTACATGCCAAGTTCATCTGGAACTCAGTGAAAGTTCCTGTAAATATTGGTATCTAGATCCCGGGGACCCAGAATTTATGCTTATGGGTCTCAGATCCAGAAGAGTAGATCTCAGAGAGCAGGAGTCTTGGGCTTCACTCCAGCTGCAGCTCTGGCAGATAATACAGGGTTTAGCTTGGACCAGAGACTCAGATATGCAGCTCTGGTGTTTCATTTCTATCCTGACTCCTAAGATTTACCTTTTGCTTCAGCAGTCAGTTAACTAGGAATACTAGCAATACTCTGCTGCCCCAGAGAATAAACAGTTGAGGGAAATGGACTGGAAAATGATCACTTTCAGCCGAGTTTTAGGGGCTTTTTGATGTGTTCATAGGTGTGTGTCTCCCATTATGGATCATGGTCTATTCCAGCTGAAGTTCCACATTCCTATTCCTTTGTAGGTATTTTCCCTTAGCATTGCAAGTAAAGAGATGACCCTATCAAGCTTGGCAAGATAGCGAGAACTTTTCCATGTGCAAAAGCACATTGTAGATTGAGAGGCATTAAAAACAGCAACCCACACATTGCCTCAGGGAGGGCAGGCAGAGATCAGGGCTCTACCAAATACTTGCTGGGGAGCAGTACATCACCGGGGAAGACCAGCTGCTCAGGGCTCCCCCACCAACCTGCCTTAAGTGCAGAGGTGGGGGCCTAGAGGCATACAGTAAATGAAAGTACAGAATTATATTCCTTTTACATGTAAAAGTGATTTCCATTGCAGTCTGTTTATCTCATCCAAATTAAACATTCTAATACTATATCCAAAATAATCAATAAATTTTCCTATTCAAACTAATATGACTAACACAGCACACAAAATACAAATCTTCCAGTTAGAAATGTCTTATGCTTACCAATTTACAATTTCATTCCCATCATATTTAAACAATATTCTCATTAGCTTTGAATGTTTCTTTCCTTTAGTATGTGCTTATTCATCAGGAGTTAATTTAGTTTAAAATTATTATAGGTTTTTTGTTCCTGCATAAATTCTCAACTGACAAATGAGAACTATAGGGTCATTTGAATAACAATGCTATCAGGAATTGGATTTTATTGTAAAATTTTGGTTTTGCATTTGTGTTTCATTAAGTGATAGTTTCTCTTTTATCATTTACAACAGTTGACAGGAAACAACATCAAAATTCCTGTGATAGAAACAGGATAGTTAAATTCTTGAATCACTGGACTGTCCTACCCCAGATTGTTTACTCATTTTAGGGAGAATGTTTCAGTTTCAAACTGATTATCTCTGAAATGGATCCATTCAGAGCACGTCTGAACCTAGCATCAGACCATAGACCATACTGAATTTACCAAAGAAATGGTGCTTTGCAGGGAGTACTGGGCAATAGCTGTGTCTTCAGGCTTTGCCTGGCGCATGCAAACTGTTTTCTTGGCTGTGCTTTCTATTTGGAAACTTGTTCAGTTACACAGAAGAGCTTAATAAATATTGTATAATAATAAATATTCAAGACATATGGTTCTGGTTCTTATGTAAATCACATGAAAATATATTCTGTTTTCACATTCATTTATAACTGCCATGTCCACCAATTTAAAGGATCTATGACTTGTGAGAGCCCTCAAATTTCTTGCTTTCCAGTTTAAAATGTCTGTCTCAACCTACCCTCTCCCCCTTCTTTTCTGACTTAAAGAGCAATGTAGACGTTCACCTGTTCCCTCCACTTGCATCTTTATTCCCTTTCCCTCCTGCCTCTTTGAGGGCCTTCATCTGTCCATCATCACTCGTTCATTACTCCTTTGTCACCAAATCATTCTCTTGAGTCTCTAAAGAGGAACATGTTTCACTAATCTTAAAAGACAAAGCATCAAACCTTCACTTTCTCCTTCAAGCAATTCTCCTGTATTCCTCATCTATTTATTTTTCAAATTTATTTAAAGAGTAATATATGTGCCCTGCTCCACTTCATTTTCCACATGACCTTTAACCTTCTACAATTGGCTACAGTTCTCTCTATGACCTGGGATCCTAAAGGTTACCAATAATCTTGTTAAAACCCCTCCATGTCCATATCTCTCCATAATACAATATTCCCTGCTTTCCCATGCCAAAAAGAAAAATGCCCCTCAGCTCCTTTTGGAGAAGGAAATAGCAGCCCACTCCAGTACTCTTGCCTGGAGAATCCCATGGACAGAAGAGCCTGGCGGGCTACAGTCCATGGGGTCACAAAGAGTTGGACACGACTGAAGTGACTTAGCACAGGCCCTTTAATGCTCTGTGCAGTGTGTGCAGATTGCTCCATAATCCTCAATATGCTCATGCTTGCATTATTCCTTAGCCTTTCAAAATCCAGAGCAAAAAGCGGAAGCCAAGATTACAGTCAGTTTCCCAGTCTGTCACCCTGTTTTCTCTATACTCCTCTCTCGTAAGGTGTTTAGTTTACACATCTCTTCATGGAAGGCTCACCCCTTCCTCTTCTACCCCCACCAGTCAGCTAGTTACCACCTTTGAATTTTGTGGACACCTTCACTTGAGCAGTGTTTCAGTACATACTGTTTCTCAGTGTACATCAGACACTGTGTACATTAACTCACTTTATCTTCTCTTAATACTTCACTTTGCGATGATAAACTAATCATCAGAAATCACACAGCTTGTAAATACAGGAACCAGGATTTTAAACAACATTTGCAATCTTGGTGGTTCCAAAGTCTGTGTTAAGGCATTAACCTGTTTTGCTTCAACTTAAATGTAATTGAATACATGCCCTTGAAAATCTATCTTGTCCCACTCGTCAGGCAGGAACAGTGCTCACCCTCTGGGCCCAGACCAGTCCATAAGTAAGACATGAATACAAAGCATTCCCGGAAAGGGAGGGAGCAGAAACCTAGAAAAATTTTAGTCTAGATCCTTATAAACTCTCCTCTTCTTATGAACTTTTCCAAATTGCTTTTCAGATATCATTTCTGCCTTTTTATGACATAAAATTAAAGGCCCAAGTTTAGAACAAGATTTCTTTTGCTTGTTCTATCATTCCTGCCCTGAACGTCTTCCTGTCTCCATAGAACCAAGGGAAATCATCCCATGGACTATTCTGTGATCGGAGACACTGATTGTTATAGGTGATTTGCTGGGTAGCTGAGCTGCCAGGGGTGTGAGAATGGAAGAGAAAATGATCTGATTACCATTATTATAGTCATCAAGTATGACTGACAAAACAAAAAACAAAAGCATTCTTCCCACAGCATGTTTTATGCATTTGCAAGGTTTACTTATGTGTCAGAACAAAGCACTGCTAATTCATTTCATAAAGAAGATTCTTAGGTTTCAACCTCCCAAAGTAAAATTTCCTTTTGAACATTATTATTTAAAAATATGTATACAGTGTGAAGATATATATATATATAGTCAAAAAGCATTGCTAATTTATCTGATAAGAAAGATTCTTAGATTTCAACCTCAAAAGGTAAAATTTCCTTTTGAACATTATTAATAAAAAATACACATGTATGCATAATATATATATATACATATATATGTGTATATATGTATATATATATATATGTTAGAACAATAGTAAAGCCAACTGGAAGTAACCTCAGAAGGCTTTGTCTTCATCTGTGAGGGTAAGCAGATCTGCCACTTTAGTTAATAGCCTATGATATGCATTTTCAAGGTGAAATATCATTTCTCTTATTTTTCTGTTACTATGGTAACCCTCCTACAGAATTTCTGCACACACCAATAAAAAAGGAGGGAAAGAAAGCATAAACATAAATTTCAATATTAATGCCCTTCCCTAAGTGTGCAAAACTGGATACAAGATATACTGGAGTGTGGAAAGTGTTGGTCACTCCTCCCTCCAGTGGTGCCTTTTGCTGGGAATCTGCCTGGATCCTCTTAACTCTTAACTCTGATGAGCAGAAATCTCTTAACTCTGATATCCCAGTCTTTTCCACTAATCCCATCTCTACTGCCACCAGAGAAGGCAGCAGATGCCTCGGGGCAGAGAGGCAGAGCCAGAGCCCTGCATGGCTCATGTTGATACCAGAGTCTGGACACCTGAGTCACAGAGTCCTAACCTGTCATAAGCAGCACAGACACCCTGTGAAAAGTCAGGATCCAAAGGCCTGGATTTTAAGGAAGACAGAAGAGCTAGGCATGGGGTGAAGTAGGTGTTGGTGCCCAAGGCCCAAGTGATTTTTGCCAAGTTTCTTTTTTTTAAGTCAGATTTATCTTTGATCTTCAGTTTCTCAATCTCTAACAGGAGAGAAAAATAGTACTTACCATAGAGTTATTGTAAAGATTAAGTGAGGTAATCACCATGGATGTTTTTTTGTGGACTTACAGTACTATAAAATGCAGTTTTTCATCGTTGTGCTTATGGTTGCTACTATGATAACAAAATCAACCGCAACTACCATTACTGGGGGAAAAATATCCCCATGTGTTCTATCAAATCATTGGACCCTAAGGCTTTCTTGTTACCTGCCTCTGTTCTTTATTCCAGATGTCTTATCTTTGCACTAGAAGATAATTGGTCCAGTATCTTTTAATCTGAAATGAATTTTAGTCTTCATTTGTTGCATTCATTTATGCTTCACTATCTGTACATGGCAAGAATGTTTAATAAAATTTTCTTTTCCCTTGGCAATAAGAACGCTTAAAAACACCAGCTGGTAGGATGAAAGGCATCCACTGTCAATTCTAAGCTAAAAATAGAACATGTAAGTAAATTTTTAAGTGGAAAGGTGTATTTATCTATTTCTCCTTTGAGGATCAGTTCCAAAACTGTTCAGTGAATTTCCTCCCACGAGGGCAATGGGTCTGGGCTCTGGGCATGAACATTCCAAGTATAATAACTCATAGAAGTTCAGATTCAGGGAAGCATGAATGAAAGTCATTTTTTACTCCAAAAGCGATAGCATGGAACATGGTTAGAAAGCGTTCTTATTGTCTTAATCTTATTCCTGAAGGGAGTAGTGTCATCTTAACCACTTTATGGGGAAAAGAAAGACATAAGGATAAGAGTCAGGATTCATGAAATCCAGCCTCCACTGTGACATCAAATTTATGGGTGATCTTGGGAAATCCACTTACCCCTGTTTACCTCATTTACAAAATGAATCAAAATTTCTCTATTCATATTAGCAGAGTTCTTGTTGTAAAATGACTGATGTGATATACTTTGAAAAAATAATTTTTAATATATTTCAAACCTTCATTGTTTAACTTTGTGTTAGTATTTCCTCTTAAGGGAAGAAGCCCATTATGTTTGCAATGAAGCATGACCCAGCTCTTATTCCTTTATACTCTTCTAATAGCACCCTGGCAAGTCGTGTTGAAAAGGTCTTCCACCAGCTCGTCTCAGCGGCTCCAGGCCTTTGGAGAAAGGCCTTCAAGAGAATGAGGGAGTATGTTGTGCTTGTGTTAGCTTTTAGTGCACCAATATCGTGTCATTAATTACAGAATGTTTTCCCTCCCCAAACAGGCCCATTGAGTGGTAATAAGATGAATTAGCTCATTCTGTTATGTTAATTTCTTTTTATTGGGAGGTTTAAATCATTAAACTAATGATCTCATCTATATTTTGAAGCAAGATAATAAACCACATGCAGTTATAATCATATTTAACACCAAAACTGTATAGAATTTGGTAAATTGCTTTAAAACATTCCATTATATTTTAATAGTGCTTTCTTAATGTAGAAGAAAAAGGAAATACTGATAGAAATAAAAAATAATGAAATGAATCAACAGGAAGATGTTTCACAATTTTTATTCTTCCAAATGCAATAAATGTATTATTGTATTAAAGAATTCTTTAACAGACTAATAGAGGATTGAATCATAAAGATGAGTACAGTACATGTAAATGGGTAAACACTGGCTGTACATCATCCCTCATTGGATGGCTGTTTCCAGGACTGATTCAGTCCTAGAAGAAATGGAAATGTGGGTGAATATTGGTGCCTCAAAGATTCCACAGGTAATCATAAGTCTTTGTGACAAAGTTCTTCTGAAGTTTGTTCTTCTCAGAGATAGTTGAGGGGGTTAGACAGCTTCTTGAAATCTATTTCAGTAGACCTGCTGATTTTATCAATATTTTTGTGATCCCTTCTAATTATGTGGATATCAACACTAGATATTTTGAAACATAAAATGGAAATAATTTGTTACAACCTAGTTTGTCATTTTATAAAGTATGGCTTACTAAAGTTTGCTTCATAAAGCTGAAAGTATGTTAACATTGATAATATATGTATTATAACAATATAAAGTTATATTATATAACAATATAAAAGCATGTATATTATATATGTATATACAACTACATATTAATATGTAATGATCCTTTCATATGTGCATGTGGGTTGAAGTCCTTGTAGGTTTTTCACTATCACTTAAATTCACCCACCTTCTCTCTTTCCTTGTACCTTCCGGCCTTGGACTTTCATCCTCTCTCACCTGAACCACTGTAATTAGCCCATATTGGTCCCCCTGCCTCGCATCTTTTGCTCTTCTACACCCTTTCCTTTCCACAGAATACTGAGTGAATTTTCTACAAGCAAATCAAATCGATCCCTGGTCTAAAATTCTTGAGCAAATCCCTGCCCGTGGGATAAACCCTCTCTTCTGTTCCTATGTGACCACACACAGTTCTGGGAATGGTCCATGCTCCTTTGTGTCTCACAGCCTCCCTTCCATGGGATATTCTTATTAACCTTTCCAATACCTGGTCATCTTTAAGCTGTTACATGTTTCCGAGATGCCTTCTTAAACCTGCCCCATCTAACCCTACACGTCTAGTAGCTTTACCCTCTAGCTTACTTGACATTTAGTTGTCTTAGTCTATACATTTATCATTTCATATTGCAACTTTGTATTTACCTCTTGCCTTCTCATCTTTAATGAATTAACATATCCTCATGGTATTTCACAGTGTCTGGCAAAAGTGCTAGTTAAATGTGTGTTGACTGAAGGAAGGAAAGAATAAAGGAAAGAACAAACTTCTTCATTGGGTGTATCCTTATGAATTTTAAATATCATTCCTTGGTTAATCATAAGTATCTTCGCACAGACTGTTTACAAAATTGTAATCCAATTCCATATACTTTTTATTGCTGTTTTTCTTTCAACAACGTTCATTTTACTAATTTAAAAGCTATTAAGTAAGATGAAGCCTTCAAAACTAGTCAACTAAACCACTTCAGTCACTTGGGAGCAGCAACTGCTCTTTACAATTGCTAATATGGTTTAAACTGAAGGCAAACATTTTTATATTTGAAGTTAAGAGCAAATAGGGTGTTAATAAAATTTGGAGCTCCATCTAAATGGAATTTTTTTTTCCTGTGGTTTTATTGTTGTGAACTGTAGAACTGAAGACATATACCCCTATCCCTTAAATGTAAGGGTGAGCCTTATTGACAAGCTACTCACTCCTTTTCTGGGGGTATGGGGGCTGTATTTCCCAAGCCCTGCTCCTCTCTGATGTCTACCATAAAATACCAAGAGTTCAGAAGTTCTGGGCCAATTGACCTGTCAGAGCCTAGGGCTCATGTATATTAACAGAAATAAAAGAGAATTCTGGAAATGGCAGGTTTCCATTTGAAATAGAGGGAAAAGGAAAGATTGTAACTCAAGGAAAATCTCAAAGAAAATCAAATTTATTCTGGCGCTCTGTCTACACTCTGCTATTGAACTAGCTGTAGCGTAGTTGATTTCATGGTTGTTGCTCTTTTTCTTCTCATTTCTTTTTCTGGCTGTAATAACTGAATTTCTGAACAATAAATTAGATCAATTTTACTGTGCTGGGAATAGGATTAACTGAAAGAATTTTAAAATAATCAGATTGAGGTCTGCTTATTGTAAATACATTTGGTCAAAGGGGTGGAAATTAGATTCCTAAAGATACCTATAAAGAAAATGATTCAGTGAGAATAGACATGAATCATCAAACCTTCACATATCATTATTGAGATTTTAGGAATATTGAAACAATTCAGAATTGTTCATGTCTACCAGACCAGTATAGCACTTTACTTTCTATGTTATATATGAAATATAATAGTGTAAAACACAATTGACTTGCTATTAATGACACCTGAAAATTTGTTATCTTTGTCCACAGTTTGGAATTTGTAAGTAAATGCCACTTTTACCTAAAAAGTAAGGGAGAAGTTAGTTTTTAATGCTTTAATTCTTAAAAGATATGATGCTTACCACCAAACTGAGGAAAAAATGGTATTAAGCTCTTCTTACTTGAAGTCATAAAGATGTGCAGAAAAAGACCACAGAATCAGCATCCTTGTGTAGGCTAAGTCATCTGCCTAGTAGGTATTTACAGAGCTCTTGATTCTGATGGCATGAATGATAACTACCCTACATTAAGATTACAGAAGATTGTACCTATTGTCCAGGGTGAATCCAGGATGCTGTGTTCTACCTGTCCTCATCACATAGATCACCTCCTCAGGTGTTTGAGTATGCTCCTTACAAGGAAGCTGAAATGCACTAATGTAGTGTAACTTGTCTAAAAGTGTCTTTCTAACCCTTACAACTTAAGGGGTTTCTACTAACCTTTATTTTTCCAATGTCAGTATTGTTAAGGCATAGTTAATATTTCTTACTGTTTATTCAACTCTATTCTATACTAAATGGGTTATCGGATGATTCTGGTGTGTCTAGTTTTCAGTATATTATGTTTTAAAGTTGTAATACTCAGTTATATCTGAGTTTTTAGAAAAAGTCATTCTTTCACACTGTCCGTGGTATTATCAATCATTTCAAATTTTATCGAAGATAATTAAGAAACAGTTACTGATGCCCTTAGAACTTGTTTTTTTCTCAACAATAGTTATTTTATTTTGAAGAGCTTTTGATTATAGAAATATAGAGAGAGAGTAGTTCCCATGCATTCTGTCACCTAGAAGGAGAATTATAAACATGTCTTCTCTCTTTAGCTGAAATGTTTTGGACATAAAAAATTCTAAATCAAGCTGAAGTTCTGTTTGTGTCTTTCTTCATTCTTTCTATTTGCTAGACAAAGTCAAATAACATCTTAAATATGTTATATACCTTTGAAGTACATGCTTTTGTATTTTTGCCACATGTGTTTATACATAAGTTTATATTTTTAATTTAAAAAAATGTTAATTCTGCAAACCCTTGATTCAACAATTGGGAATATGGCTTCGGTCCCTGGGTCAGAAATTTATATTAGATAATATGTATATATAAATTTGTATTAGAAATATATATAGCTTCGATCCCTGGGTCAGAAAGATCCCCTGTAGAAGATAATGCAAACCCACTCCAGTGTTCTTGACTGGATAATTCCATGGACAGAGGAGCCTGACAGGCTACAGTCCATGAGATCATAGTCAGAAATGACTGAACTTTCATTTTACAGGACAGTAGAATACTATGAAGGTGTGAAAAAGTGTTCACGTATGATTTTAAGTGGAAGGATAATCAGGTCAAAAATAGAATGGACAGAGATACCCTGTTTTGCTAAAAACACACAACATACACACACACACACACACACACACACACACACATATGTGTGTGAAAAAATAAAGACTGGAAGGATTTAGCTCTCTCCAGCTTGTGGAATAGATGCTTTTTATAGTCATCTCTTGCTCACTGTTTTTTCTAGATTTTCTGTAATGAGTGCTTGTTTATTTTATAAAAAACAAAAAATATTTTTATGTGCTTGAGGAAATGATTTGCAAAATGTTTTCAAGTAATTCTATTTCATAGTTTGATATTTTCCATATTTAAGAAAAAATTATAAGTCCAGTATTTTTTTAGCATTCATGTTAGCCCATTTCTTTTCATTAGAGTCTTGTTTTCTGTGTCTTGTTTTATTTGCTTGATACTGAAAATAACTCTTTGGCACACTGACATGATCCAGCCTGTATTTGAAAATAGTTATCAAGTCAACTATTACTTATTTTTCTCCCCAGGCCTAAAGTGACCCCATTTTTTTCATCTTTCTTTGTGAACCAGTTTTCTATTCCTTTCATCTTGATATGTTGCTCTTCTCTAACTGTTCCCTACTTCCTTCACGAAGAATTTAAAATCTAGTAACTGAACTAGAGGCATCCATAGAAAAATATAGCTAAAACAGACTATAGTGGAAGGAATTATCCTTAACCCTTAGCTCTTCATGAACATGTTATTTTTTTTTAATAATCATTTGTTACTTGTTCATTCACTTTATATTTATAAACATTTAATATTTCCCAGGATATTCTTTTTTTTTATTTTTAATATCTGCTGCTAGATTTTTGTTCCAAATGTTCTCTTACTTATATGCTTACCCTTATGGCATTAAATTACATTCTTTTGATACTAAAATATCTCAAAAGTATTAAAGTATTTTTGAACACAGTCTGTGGTATTGAGAGCAGTAACAGCCTTTCTGATTGAGAATTCACCACATGTCTGTAAGTGCATTTCTGATTCTGGGTCATAAATGTTGAATATAAATACAGTGGTCTCAGGACCGATTCCAATACATACCATATGCCCTCTTCCACCATGTTCCATACTTGATTCAAGTATCTGCCCGCATTATAAGAGGGCAATAAACACTTTACTTTCTACCTTGTTGATGAGAAATGGCATGTAATAGCATTAAAATCATTGCCATATTTTGAGATAAATTACTTGTGTCACTATTTCTTTGTTTTTTCTTGTGTGGCATTGATGTAAAAAGAAATGTAATTGGCTTAGCATGCTTTAGTCTTCAAAGAGTTATTGTGGTAGATTTCTGTTGGCTGATCCTCAGCAATGACCTGATGAAATTTCCCTAGTCTTCAAGAACTGCAAAGTCACACTGCTTATATGTAGGAAGTAGTGCATCAGAGCAGAATTCTTCAACATTTGCAGTTGTGTCAGAATGACACTGGCCCCACAAATCAATATTCAGAAAGATGGGCATTAAAGAAAATATATGTTACTTTTCTGCCCTTTGGGATATAAATCATACAACTAGTGGAATTTGTGTCTTCTAACTCCATGACTTGAGAGTCCCTTGGACTGCGAGGAGATCCAACCAGTCCATCCTAAAAGAGATCAGTCCTGGGTGTTCATTGGAAGGACTGATGCTGAAGCTGAAACTCCAGTACTTTGGCCACCTCATGCGAAGAGTTGACTCATTGGAAAAGACCCTGATGCTGGGAGGGGTTGGGGGCAGGAGGAGAAGGGGACAATAGAGGATGAGATGGCTGGATGGCATGACCGACTCGATGGACATGAGTTTGAATAAACTCCGGGAGTTTGTGATGGACAGGGAGGCCTGGCGTGCTGTAATTCATGGGGTCACAGGAAGTCAGACACAACTGAACGACTGAACTGAACTGAACTGAACTCCATGACTACGTTCAGTCATGAACGGGGAAAAAACATTTTACTTGGGCTGCATTTATTTTTAAAGCCATCACATTAAAATGAGATATGGAAATGAAAAGCTTTCATATTGCCAATGTTGAAGAGCAAATTAGAAGCAAATGATGATAATTGCAAAGCACAACTGTGCATTCTCCTATATGTACTTAGAGGTAACGAGAAAGCAGACGGTAAAAAGTTGCAAATGGTTTAGATGGAGAATCATGAACTATAGGTGAGTTCTGGATGAAAAAGGTGTAACAGTGGTGTTGGATGTTGTAGGGAAAACTGTCTGAGCATAGATGACTGAGTTGTTTTGTTCATGTTTTGTTCATGAAGTAAAAAATTAAAACTCCTTGGGAATATTGAAATTGGCCAATTATCATATACATAACATATTTATATATCCAAAAAAGATAAACACAAAATGATGAATGAATGATGATAGTAAAAGAACCTAACCAAGTATTCAAATATGAATAAATGCAATTAATGGAATTAGCCACTGTTATAATTATCAGAGTATGTCATTGTAATATAAGAGTTAATCTCTCTCAAAAAGATTAATGAAAAGTCTTTAAGAAGTTTCTCTTCTCCATTTTCAAAGACCATGGTTGTACACCAAAATTACATAGTGAAAAGACATTCTGTACATATTTCTTCCTCCAAAGCAGAGAATGGAGTTGATTACACATAATACACACACATTTCTTTGAAAGTGAATCTCACTTTTAGTTTGTTGGAATAGCATGAAAGCTATTTTCCTGACTTTATAAGGAAAATATTCTCTTTTTCCTAGTATCTCAAAGTATGCAGAGCATATCCCATATATTATCCCATCACTGAACTCCTACTCATACATCAAAACTCAGCTTAGATCTACCTCCTCTGAGAAGCCTTGCCTGAGCCCTCAGGGTTCCTAAGTGTACCCGTGACATTGCTGAGCATATAATGTTCACTTCCACTTATCCCATGACCTGTTCACTTATCTCTGTCTTAGACCAGTTCAAGTCCTTGAGGGTGTATTATACTCACTGTTGTATATCCATAGCCAACCATAGTGTCTGACACTAATTGATGTTCATTAAATAAATATACATGATATCACTTGGGCCTCAGTTCAATCCTAAAAAAGGTATAGGTCCAGATTATAAACCCCACTTTTTAATGAAGATAAGTGAGACTATGATTTGCACAAAGTCATATCGACAGTTAGTGAAAGAGCTGGAAGATATAATGTTAACAGCAGTAACCAAACAATACTAAATGCAGCAGACACTTGAATTTACTTTAAAGAAAAGCAGTTTTCAGATGAACTGGTAATCTTTCAGAGTGGTCTCAGTAGAACTGCAAATCCAGGAAATTTAAGGAAAACCAATTGCAATGAAGTGGAAGTAATAGAGATAGCTAATTCAAAAGTTTGCTGGTCACAGCCATAAAAATGTGAAGGTCACTGAGGTATACTAAGAAATTTCTTTAGAAGGAGAGACATGGTATACATTTAAAGCACAGAGCCAAGTTCTACCTCAGAGAAGACAATTTTCCAAATACATTTGATTTATTTTATAGTGTATTTATTTATTACATTTTCAAAATATATTTTCCAAATGCATTAGATTTATTTTCCAAATACCTCCAAAGCACCATGGGGCAGCCCAGCAAGATAGAAAACTTTTAGATTCCCAAGTGGCACTAGTGGTAAAGAACCTGCTGCCTGTGTAGGAAAGGTAAGAAATGAAGGTTCGATCCCTGAGTCAGGAAGATCCCCTGGAGAAGGGCATGGCAACCCTCTCCAGTATTCTTGCCTGGAGAATTCCATGGACAGAGGAGCCTGGAGGGGTACAGTCCTGGGGTGGCAAAGAGTCAGTCCCAAATGAAGCAACCTAGCATCCGTGCACAATCCACTCCAGCCAACATCACAGAGGAAACTGTGGCTCCACCTCCACCCATGCCAGCAACAGCCAGTTGGAGGCTTAGACTTCCACTCTATCCTGCTTCTGTGTCAGTGGAGACCACACAGGAAGCCTGGACTTCCATCTCCACCCAGCAGTAACCAGGTGCTTTTATCCCTCCACACTGATGTAGTATCAGAGAAGGTCTAGTCTAGAGTCAGAACTTCCATCATCATCCAGTAGTAACAAAGAACCCATACCCTTGGGTGTCAGCAGATCTAAGTAGGGAACATGGAGTTCTACCTGCAACTACCCCTACCTCTGCCAGAGTGATGACAGAGAAAACCAGTTAAAACAGGTTTAAAGGAGATCCAGAGCCTCATAACATAACATGAAAAGTCCAGATTCCAACTAAACATTACTTGTCGTACAAGATCCAGGAAGATCTCAAACCAAGGAAAAAAAGACAATCAATAGGTACCAACATCAAAATTACAGAGATATTAGAATTATTTGACCAAGATTTTAAAGCAACAATAATAAAATGCTTCGATGAATAAATACTAGTAAAATTGAAACAAATCTGAAGATAGAAAGCCTCAGGAAAGAAGTATAAAGTCCCAGAAAAATAAAGACTATAAAGAAAAAAAAAAGGAGAGATTTTAGGACTGAAATACTCAGCAACTGGAATGAAAAATTCAATGGATAGAATCAACAGCAAAATAGGGATTGGGGTATCAGTGAACTGAAAGACAACAGAAATTACCAAATCTAAAAAACAGAGAGGAAAAAAGAAAAAAAAAATGAATATAGCCTCAGGGACCCATGGGATTATAACAAAAACTCAAATATTTATGTCATCAGAGTCTCAGTCAAAAAGGAGAAAGAGGGTGGGGCTGAAAAAGTACTTGAAGAAACATTGTTGAAAACTTCCCAAATTTATCAAGAGACATAAACCCATTGATTCAGGAAGCTGAGCAGGGTAAACAGGATAAACCCAAAGATAGTCACATGAGGATCTTTATAATTAAACTTCTGAAAACTAAGGCTGCTGTTTAAAGCAGCCAGAATAAAATATCACTTTACCTATATAGAAAAAAAAAAAAATCAAACGGCAGGGGATTTCTTTTTAGAGACCATGGAGGAAAAGAAGGAATTGGAATACTGTTTTTCAAGTGCTAAAATAAAAAAAACATCAAACTGTCAACCCCAAATTCTATTCCCTGCAAAAATATACTTGAAGGATGAAAGAGAAATCAAAACAAGGTCAAATAATGAGAAACAAAGGTAGACCTATCCTAAAAGCATGGCTAAGGGAAATTCTTAGAACACAAAGGAAACAAGAGAAGGAGTGTTAGAACATTCAGAAGAAAGAGAGAACATGATAAGCAAAAATGTGGATAAATATGATAGACTTGTTTTCTCCTCTTGAGTTTTCTAAATTACATTTGGCAATTGAAGTAAAAATTAAAATACTGATGCAGTTATAAATGAATATAGAGGAACTATTGAAGACAATTTTATAAATAAGGGAGACTAAAGGGATATAGAAGGAAGTAAATTTTCTATATTCCAGTCAGACTCGTGAAATGATGATAATGGTAGACTGTTATCAATTAGTTATGTATAAATAATGGAATACCCAGAGCAACCACAAAAATCTTTACTAAGAGATGCACTCAAAATCACTATAGATAAATTAAAATGGACTTCTAAACAGATGTTCAAGTGACTGTAGGATCCCAGGAAAAACATAACAAAGAAGTAAAAACTAGAGAGAACAAACAAAAGATTAAAGTGACAGAGTTAAGTCCTAACATATCAATAATTACTTTAAATGTAAATGGACTAAACACAGCAAATAAAAGATTGGCAGAGAGATATTAGCAGAGGAATAGATGGAATAAAATAAAGAAATTCATTTTGAAAAAAAGGTATAAAAGCAATTTAATGAGGAAAGATAGCTTTTTCAACAAGTAATGATGAGGCAGTTATACCTCCATAAGTATAAAAATGTTTCTTGACCTAATTCTCACACCTTATATGAAAATTATTTCAAACTAGATTATGGAATTAAATGAAAATTTATAAGATCTTTTAGGAAAAAATCATAGGAGAAAATCTTTTTGATCTAGGGCTAAACAAAGAGTTCTTAAGACTTGACATCAAAAATGAAATCCATAAAAGAAAAAATTTACATTGGATTTCAATCAAAATGTAAGACTCTTGTTCTGTGAAAGACTTGTTAAGAGCACAAAAATTCAGGCTCCACAGTAGAATGCATTTTGCAAACTGGATATTTGACAAAGGACTAGTATCTAGAACATATAAAGAATAATCAAAGCTCTCAAATTCTACAGTAAAAATATAAACAATTCAATTAGAAAATAATCAGAAGACATGAAAAGACATCTCATCAAAGAGGATATACAAATGGCAAATAGACATTTGAGAAACTCTTCAACATCATTAGCAGCTAATGACATGCAAATTAAACAGAAGACATCACTACACACCTATCAGAATGGCTAAATAAAAAGATAATGACACCATCAAATTCTGGCAAGGATATGGAAAAATTGCATCACTCAAGCATTGCTCATGGGTATATAAACCAGTGGTATAGCCACTTTGGAAAACAGTTTGGCAATTTCTTATAAAACTAAATGTTTAACTGCCATAAGCCCCAACATTTGTACTCTTAGACATTTCTCCCAGAGGAGTGAAGGCATATGTTCACACAAAATCTTACATACAAGTATTCGTAACAATATCATTCATAACACTCAATAATTGGAAACAGCTCAGGTTGTCTTTTAATAGGTGAATGATTAAGGTAAACAGTGGTACATTCATAGTGTGGAATACCATTTGACAGTTAAAAGGAACAAACTCCAGGCAACAACCAAGATGAATCTCCAGAGTGAAAAATGATAATCCCAGAAAGTTATGATTTTATTTACATAACTTTCTTTCAATGACAAAATTGTAGCTATTGATACCAGATTTGTGGTTGCCAAGGGTAAAGGAGTAGGTGAGGGTAGAGGGAAGGGGATGTGGTATTAAAGGACAAGATGAGAGATCCTTGTGATGGAAACATTCTGTCTTGAATGTATCCAAGTCAATATCCCTGTTGCAATATTGTACTATAGTTTGTAAGATATTACCTTTGGGGGAAATTGTGTGATGGGTGTGGAAGTCTATGTGTAATTTCTTACAACTGCATATTAATCTATAGTGATCTCAAAATATACAATTCTAGTTTTTAAAACAAAATGCACTGAGTCAGTAGAAGGGGCAAGCTTAAAGATGAGAAGAGAGAATGTGAGGGAGAAACAGGAGCAGGGAGTTTTACTTTTCATTTAGGAGCTCTCCCTGGTGTTCCTGCAGTTTTAATTCCATCCAGCTGTTCATTAAGAAGTTTTAACACAGAGGAGAACTCCATTACATGGTGAGTCATAATGCATCCAGTGGAGGAGTAATTGAAGATAGAGAAGAGCAAATACAAACAATTTTTCTGTTCACTCCTTATATTTCTCCCGATCAAATCCTCAACCTAAAACAGGGATTCTCAATCTTGGCTGTACACTGGGATCACAAGGAGCTGTTAAAAAATACCAATACCCTCTCACCTCCTCCCTAAATTCTGATTAAATTGATTTAAGGTTTCTCTTTAGCATTAGTATTTTTTAAAATCTTGAAGTAATTGGACTTGGTAGCCAGACACTGAGAATCAGTGCCCAATCCAAGGTCCACAGTCTATTTGAATCTTACTTGTGGGTTCATATCTTGTGTTTGTTTCAAACTGAAAGAAAAGGAACAATGTCATGGTACATGTGACTCTTTTCACTATTTCTGCAGTGAACAGGTTAAGTCCATGTTTTAAGGTAGGGGTTATATTGTAAATGAAATCAATGAACAGAGCTGGTTGTTAGCTCCCCCAAGACTTCCCGTCCTGTCTCACTGGCCTTCTTTTGAGTTCCCGGAACTGTTCTCTTGTGCCACAGATGCCATTCTCCTACACAGATCAGGAAGTCCTTTCCCTGCCCTTGAGCTCTCTCCCCCTGCCACCTCTCCCTCCTCTTTCTCTATACCCTCCCCAACCCATTCTTCTTTTTCTCCTTTGCCAAATTGGTCTCATTCAGTCTTCACTTCCTCAGAAAAGTCAGCCTCTTTTGCTACCATGACCCTCTCCTTCTCAATACTTATCACAGTGATAATTTTGCAATTATTTTATCACTAATCCATTATGTCTGTCTTTCCCACTAGACCATAAACTCTATAAGGGCAGAAATCTCATCTGTTTCGCTCACTATTTTATCCTCAGCTACTAGCCCAGCATCTGGCATATTGTAGATGCTCTATAAATAATTCATAGCCTGAAGGAACCAGCTAGTCTCTTATTTAGAAACTTGGGAGTGTTCACCAGAGACAGAGGATGTCAAAAGAGCTGTTGCCTAGGAATGGTTCCACTGAAAACCATTTAATGTGACCTTGCACAGGTCACTAATTCTCCCTGGGGCTCCGTGTATATATCTGTGAAACAGAGATGGTTCTCAAACTTTGCTGTACATTAGAACTGGGAAAACTTTTAAAATACCAGGGTCTGGAAGACTCAACACAGATGTTCTCATTTAACTGATTTGAGGTTGCACCCAGGTATTAGACATTTTGAAATGCTTTAGGAAGACTGAATATGCAATCAAAATTGAAAACTACTGGGCTAAGCTTAATGATGCCTAAAATCTGGCACAATGATTCTAGGATCATATAAAATAGCCATTTCCACTTTTTTAATTTTTTTGGCAAATAGTCCTTCTTTTCTGTTAAAGCTATCTGCACCCAAAAGAAACCAAGCCCATGGTAACACAGGGACATACTTAAAGTGAAAGGTCTTTGTAACCTATCACAGTAATGTTTTCCTGCTGTTTTTAACTTCAATAGTGGTAGTGTTTGCATTGCCATCTTTCAACAGACTTGGCTTGCTGGGATTCTGTAAAGTGAGATTGTAGGATGGTGCTGTGTGAGGGATAAGTAAATTGGGAATTAATTATTGACATAAAAACAGAGCAAGTAAAATTTTGCTCTTTTGATTTTTAACTTTCTGGTTTTCAAAATAGCAGTTTAAAAACACATCTTTCTATCCAAATGCCCAGAGGGGCTAATCTGCGTTGAAGATTAATTCCTTGAGATATTTCACTCTTTAACAGTCTCCTGGTTTGGTTTTTAATATTTGGCACTAAAAATAGTCTGATGACAAATTTCATTTGTTGTAACTTTTTAGCTGTAATTGACTCTAAGATCTAAACGAACTCACTGGGCTTCATGACTTTTATCCACAACAGAGCAGTGCCCCTGTTCAAAGAACTGGGATCATAAGATGCAAATTAGGAAAGAGCTTGTTACCCAGGCATGGAAGAGGCTGCTCCAGAAGTAAAAAGCCAGGGCTGCACCCTCCAGCTTCCTCCAAGTTGTATTATTTTTTGCTCTTGTTTACTGGGATTGTGACATAAATCTCAGCTGATTAATAGAATGACTAGATTTTTTTTAAATTGTGCTTTGAATTATATGATTTCTTTCTAATTAGAAAAGTTCATTGGCATAAGAAACAAAAACATTATGAAGAGAAAGAATTTTTGAAATTAAGTGTACTTCCATGATGGTCCATTCCCAAGGTGCATGAGGAAAATGCCAGGACAATTTAAGTTGTTGGGTGTCTATCAGGAAGATTTGTCCTCTTCATTTTTGAGCAGTGTAGACAAATATATTTCCTTCTCTGCCTGAGTCACCGATAGCCAGGTGAGTGTCTGGGAAACCTATTCATTTCTTGAAATCAGAAGAATACTGTCTGAGCCCATTCTTCAGTAGTTCAGTTATTTGCATCGTGCCTCCCTAAGTGCTTGACGTACTAGTAAAAGATAAAGGCCCGAACACACTCCCAGTAGGTTAGGTAAATCTTTTATTTGGTGAGTGGGAAGGAATCAGGCAAAGGGCTGATTTCAGTTCTTCTGTATTTGGGAAGGAAGAGCAAAAGAAGAGAACACCCCTTTCTTTATTCTACCTCTCAAATAAAATAGCTCTGTTCATAATCCACCAATAACTCATCTTTGAGAATGAATGCAATGTCAAGGAGAATTAAGCCTTTTAATCATTCATACTTTACCGTGAATTAGAAAATCAGGTCACCTTCTTCCTCAGGGAAGTCAGCCATAAAAAATGACTTGAGAGTTTGGATTGGGAGGGAGATGAAAGGTGGGGTTAATTTCAAGGCATAAGGAAAGTAGGTTTGAATGGGGCCTCAGTGTAGGGAATTTCAAATCATTAGAAGCAGTCTGAGAGCTCCTGAGGACTAGCCATGGGACTATGGGCCTGGAGTTGGGTGTGTTACCCTCAGGGCAAGTTAGAGACCTTTTAAATAAGTTTGTCTACTTTGTTCATTTGCCTAAATTTAACTATTGACCTATGTGTCTGCAAAAAAAAACATGCTTCCTGATACACTGAGTGTGTACTTTGCTGCTGGCAAAAAAAGAGGTTTTGTTCTCTTAACCTGAAAATTAGGAGACATGACTTCCTTAGGAAAACCCTTGCTGTTGGCCAGAATGTACCAAACTGCCCTCACAATTTCTCTGATTGTAGCACTGCCTTCCAGCCTTCCTTTGGTTTCCTAAGGAAAGAGAGCTCCACACCTGTGTTCACATGCTCCTAGGGCTTGCAGAGGGTGTCCATGCGGTAAGCACACACAAGGGAATCAATTTCTGGGTCCTCAGTGTCCATACATACTCTTTACTAATACTGATCTACTGAACAAGAGACTTGTAGCCAATATGTCTATCTGTTACGAGAGTTCTTTCTCATCTCCTCTTTCATGCTCGCTCTTATCCTGCTTTATAAAACAAAGTCTCTTTAAGCCCTCGAAAATCTCACTGTGGTAACCCCCAAAATGTCAAACAAAAGGACAACTGGACATATTGAAGTTGGGTAACTTCCCTTAATCAAAGCACTTAGGTAGGGCATCTTTCCTGTCTTAAACACATTTCTGTTACAGGTCAAGTATAGTGTTAGAGGCAAGTGTGCTGGTCCTTGTTGAGATAGTCTGGATCCCAAAGTGATGGTAATCTTTCTTTAATGACTCATTGTTTCCATCCCCCACTATTATTAAAGAAAGCATTGTTCCTGAGGGAGAGTTCTTTGATAACAAAGCCAACAAAGCATAGAAAGAAACAGTGAAGATGGCAGTATTTTATTTCATCCTTGCAACAAACTCTTGGCAGAGCTCCATGCCCTATCTACCTCTCTATCTGAGAATTAAGAATCCAGAATGAGGTGGCTGCACATATTAACACATTTGTTAGAAGGTAAACATGAGGCCAAAGTGTATCTAACAGAAAGTGTGACTGTCAAGCCAATTGTTTGACAATAAGGACTACTTAGTCAATTACATTATATCAAAGCCAACTTCCATAAATTGAATGAGCTAGATCTGCAGCTCCAAAGTTGTGCCAAAAATTTAATTGTCATGTTATTTTTTAAAAATTGGTTGGCAAATGAGTTTTGAAATTGATGATAGTTTACCTTCTCCAATCATTTCTGAGTACACTGAGATAGATAAGATGTCTTTAAGTGAAAGAGAAACAGTTATAATTAATAGTTATTTGAAGAATCTTGGTCAAATCTTTTTGGTGTACTTCCCAGAACCCGATAAAATTATTTACTCTAATGAATAAGTATCAAATGCTTTTGTAAGACGAGTTTCTGTTTTCCAAAATAAATTAAAAATTGCTTGAGGCAGGTCATGGTGGTAGGTGAAGTGAGTGAGGCAGATCAAAAGGTACACAGTTCCAGTTATAAAATACTAAGTGTTGGGAATGTAATGTATAACATGGAGACTATAGTTAATATTACTGAATTGCATATTTGAAAATTGCTAAGAGAATAGATCTTAAAAGTTCTCTGCACAAGAAAGCACTTGTAACTATGAAGGGAGACGGATGTTAACTAGACTTACTGTGGTGATCACTTCACAGTATATACAAACACCAAATCATCATATTGTGAACCTGAAACTCATACTGTATATCAGTATACCATAATTTTAAAAGTAGATTAAAAGATAATAAGCATTTAAATTATTTTAAATAATTATTAATATTAAATTTAATTGACTAAATTTATATGACAAAATTTTAATGGTTAATATTATTAATTAAATTATTAACTAACTTTAATAATAAATCACCCTGGGATTTAGGCCATATGACTCAAAATTTGTTCAAATAACTGGTTGGAATTACTGTAATACAATCCCATCCACTTATTTACTTGAGCAACATTTCACAGTATATGTCTATAAAATGAAAAAGAGGAATCAAATTGATAATGAACTCTGTTCATTCCAATAATAAATATTAATCTAGGAATGTATGAGCTAGATCACCAGTAAAAATAACAGACCATTACAGCTACATTTCAGAAGCATTTTACTTTGATATTTTATCAAAACTTAATCTACATGTGTTGTTTTGATCTCTTTTATAATACTGATAATATTTATGTATTACTACCAATAATTATCAATATTACTTCTTCATTCAAAAGAAAATTTTTGAACCTGTTGCCACCTGTAGTAATAGGACATTAAAAAATTCTAATTCATATACTTTTATTTTTCAGAGTACTATGATAAAATCATAAAAGCTTTCAAAAGATGAAAATATGATATTTTTGAATAATGACTAGAGGGGAAGTGGAAGGCAAATACAACTTAAAGGAGCAAGAATTTGGGTCTACTTTTACTAAATAAATGACAATAGGTTATCCAGTCTCTATGCTACTTAAATTCCGTTGGATATGTTTAAAAGAGTAATGTGAAAGTGTTTTGTTTTAGAATAGTTATATACTTCTTTTACAGCTGTTTCATTTTATAATAAATTATTTTAGATGTTTAATCAAAAAATTTGCAAAGGGGCACATAATTTTTCAAAATTTGGAGGGATTGGGATATATGAACAAAAATGTTTTGGAGACCCTTGTCTTAGGGTTTTCTTTTCTCTTCCAACAAAATTCGCCTCCTCCTGTTCCCTCAGGACCCTCGCTGCTTCCTTCTAGCCTGGCATGCTAGCACTCACTTTGGTGTGGGTGACTGTTTTATTGTTGCTGTTGTGGTTGTTTATATTGTAGTATATTTGATGATTTACAATGTTGTGTTTCAACTGAACATCAAAGTGATTTAATTACATATATATATATAATTTTTAACATATATATATATATATATATGTATTTATCTGGGCTTCCCAGGTGGCACTAGTGGTAAAGAACCCATCTGCCAATGCAGAAGACATAAGAGACACAGATTTAATCCCTGGGGCAGGAAGATTCCCTGGAGAAGGGCATGGCAATCCATTCCAGTATTCTTGCCTGGAGAATCCCCATGGACAGAGGAGCCTGGCAGGCTACAGTCTACAAGGTCGCAAAGAGTCAGACATGACTGAAGCGATCTAGCATGCAGGCATACATATAGCTATTCTTTTTCAGACTCTTTTCCCGTATAGTTATTACAGAATATTAAGTAGAGTTGCTCATGCTATATAGCAGGTTGATTATCTATTTTATATATAAAGTGAAGTCGCTCAGTCGTGTCTGACTCTTTGCCACCCCATGGACTGTAGCCTACCAGGCTCCTCGGTCCATGGAATTTTCCAGGCAAGAGTACTGGAGTAGGTTGCCATTTCCTTCTCCAGGGGATCTTCCCAACCCAGGGATCAATCCTGGGTCTCCTGCATTGCAGGTAGACGCTTTACCATCTGAGCCACCAGGGAAGCCCATTTTATATATAGTGGTATGTATATGGCACCCCACTCCAGTGTTCTTGCCTGGAGAATCCCAGGGACAGAGGAGCCTGTTGGGCTGCTGTCTCTGGGGTCGCACAGAGTTGGACACGACTAAAGCGATTTAGCAGCAGCAGCAGCATATGTTAATCCCAACCTCCTAATTTATCCCTCCTCCCCCTACATTTCCCATTTGGTCATCATAAGTTTATTTTCTAAGTCTATGAATCTATTTCTGTCTTGTAAATATGTTCATTTATATCATTTAAAAAATTACATCTAAAAGTGACATCATATGCTACTTGCCTTTCTCTGCCTAACTTACTTCACTTAGTATGATCATCTCTAGTTCCATTCATGTTGCTGCAAATGGCATAATTTCATTTTTTATGGATGAGTAATATTCCATTGTGTATATATACCACATCTTCTTTGTTCATTCATTTGCTGATAGACACTTAGGTTTCTTCCATGTCTTGGCTATTGTAAATAGTGCTGCAACGAACATTGGAGTGCATGTATCTTTTCTACATATGATTTTCTCCAGATATATGCCCAGGAGTGGGATTATTGGATCATATGTTAGCTTTTTTTTAGTTTGTTTGTTTTTTTTAAGAACTTCCATACTGTTCTCCATAGTGGCTGGCTATTCCTATTTACATTCTGGTGTGGGTAACTGTTAATCAGTTATTCTTCCCCAAACGCATTTGTTCTGTACAAAGACTTCCTGGAAATAATGATGTAACCTGACAGAATGATGTTAGGTTCTTTGCCATGAGAATTTTCAACCAGACATAAAGGTATTTGAGGGAAGAAGGAAAGTTCCCGAAACTTATATGGGTGTTTTGAGATTTGCTGGGCCTTCTCTGATTGCGGGTAATACAGGATGTTCAGAATTGTCCAACCACACAGACAGGAGCCATTGGCAACTTCATGTACCAAATCAAATTTTGGCTAAATTCATGACTGAGAAAATTGAACTCACTATATATGTGTTGCTTTTAGTATTTTAACCATGATATTTCTGATATGACTGTTCCAGTATATGTGTGTGTGTTAGTAGCTCAATCGTGTCCGACTCTTTGCAATCCCATGGACTGTAGCCCACCAGGCCCATCTGTCTGTGGGGCTTCCCAGGCAAGAATACTGGAGTGGGGTTGCCATTTCCTTCTCCAGGGGATCTTCCTGACCCAGGGATTGAACCTGGGTCTCCTGCATTGCAGGCAGATTCTTTATCATCTGAGCCACCAGGGATATATGTATATACTGAAAATAAGATTGAAACTAATTTAGTTTGGGAGTAAAAGGGAAACCAGCACCTTTAAAAGAAGCTGATCATTTGTGTCCTTGGGTTAGTTTGTTTTTTTAAATTGTGTTAACTCAACCTTCCCCCAACTGTACTCTGTATCAAGAAAACACCTTTGATTTTTTTTCCATTACAAAAAAATCCAAGAAGCAGGCCAAGATTATGGCTTTGATTATGTGTTGACTATTAATTTTATGTTACTTGGAAGCTATAGACAATAATCAATACAGAGGAGAGAAGCCAGCTGTGCACACATGCCTCCAAGTACTTCTGGGGGAACAACTATAGATGTATTGAAAGGTGGTCAGGAGCATCATTTTTACAAGTGAAGAATTAGAAATTATACATATGGTTGCCCTTGGCACTTGTGAAATTTGTCCTGCCTTTTTCTCTGGACTTCTGCAATTGTCAAGGTCTTGTAGCATCTCTCCCAGGATTAGCTTCATGCTTGTCAGTGTTTACTGAACTGAATTAAGCTGACTTTAGGACCCTGATAGACTCTGACACATGGTATTGCTCAAGAGTACTATAATATCCACAAGAAAAAATTGTGTTTTAATTTTGAAACACTGATTACAGTGCTCCTTTGGATAAGACCAAGAATAATGGGGACTCTTAGTGCTGAGTTGTATTTGACCCACAATTCTTCAGATTTCTTCCAAAATGTACAGATACTGTGTCTCTCCTAAAGTATTATTTTATCCCTGTTAATCTCATTTTTATGCTCCACAGTTTACTTTTTTAAAAAGTCTTCATTCATTTTATTCTGGTTTGGCTTCTTCAGTACTTCAAGCTACTGAAAAATTATATACACCGGGTATTTCTGCTGTGATGCTGGCTTTCTAGAGAAGCAGACTGTGTTGTGGACACATGCATCATCCTGGAAGTATGAGAAGATGGTACTGATTCAACCGCTCCTTCAGCTTGCGTTGGAGTTTAACAGTTCCCCTTAAAGTAGTAGTGGGTGTTTGTTTCCCACTCAAGAGTTGAGCTCCTCAATGTGTATCACACATCTTAAATCTCAATATGCTGTTCACTGTTTTAGCTCCCAAATCATTCCAAGAAAAGCAGTTCCTCTCCTTTTCCAGCTGCTCATGTCCCCATTTCTATATGTACTTATTCACTTGTAATGAAACATAATGACATTAGGCATTCTGAGTAGAATCTGTACTTCACAACAAGAAAATTCACAGCAATGAGAAGCCTGCACATCACAACTGGAGAGTATCCCCCACTTTCTGCAACTAGAGAAAAGCCTGCGCAGCAGTGAAGACCCAGCACACCAAAAATAAATAAAATTTAAAAAAAATTTTTTTAATGTATATGATAAAGATTCTAGCAGCCTTCTAGAACCTCCTGAGCATTATTTTACTCTGATTCTTATGGGCTCTATTTTACTCTAGGGTAGTGAGGGTTCTTTTGGAAGTGACAGAAACCCAAGTTAATGAATTTAAGCAAAAGGAGAAAGTGTTGGCTCCTGCAGCCGAGAGGGCTATGAGAGGATTCACAAGACTGGAAGAAGACTTTAAGGAATCAAGTCTCAGGGACTGGTCCACAGGAATTGCCTCCAAATCTCTTGAATCTCCTTATCTCTCCTTGGCTTTATCCTGCAGGTTGGGAGCCTCTTCCCATGTGTGAAAAAGAGGATTGGTGGAAGATCCAGATTCATTCTTTCTAGATCAGCAACTCTAGTATAAAGAGCATCTTTTCTCAAACTTCATCTAGCAATCCAAAGCAAGATTTGGATTGGTCCCTCATGAGCCCTTTGCCTACCCCTCTAATCAAGTTTTCTGGCCTTTTACTATGCATAAGAATTATCTTGAGTGCTTTTGAAAATTCAGATTCCCAGTCCCCACCAGCAGAAATTCCAATTTCAGTGGTTAGGAAAACCACATGAAATGGGGAAGAGGTGGTTTTCCAAAACATAGTGGCAGTAACCAAGCAAACACAGAGAAAATATCCTTAAAAGAACTTTACTTAGGATATGTGACTATGAAAATGTCAACAAGCATCTTTATGGCACAGCAGTGAGACCGTTCAAAGATAGGGGTGGGCAAAAGATATGGAGCTTTTTATATGGAAGTGTCATAACAGTCCTTATCTCTCTAGTTTAAAATGACAAATTCATTAGCTATTTACTTAAGTAGCATGAGTATATAATGACTAGTGTCAACCTGAAAATGTGACACACCCCTTTTTGATGTTAGTTGGTGGCACTAGTGGTAAAGAATCTGCCTGCCAATGCAGGAGACATAAGAGACACGGGTTCAATCCCTGGATAGGGAAGATTCCCTGGAGGAGGGCATGGCAAACCACTCCAGTAGTCTTGCCTAGAGAAACCCATGGACAGAGGAGCCTGGCGGGCTATAGTCCATAGGGTTGCAAAGAGTCAGACACAACTGAAGTGACTTAGGATGCATGTACAAGCATTTCTTTAAAATGCTGGTTTCTGTGTTCTGTGTGTCTGTATTCCCTCCCAAATTCACATGTTGAAAATCCTAGTGCCTGACTGGTATTGGGAGGTGGTACCTTTGGGAGGTGCTTAGGTGATGAGGGTGTGGTGTTAATGCCTTTGTGAAAGAGACTCCAGAAAGCTCCCTTGCCCTTTCCATCATGTGAGGAAAGAATAAAAAGGCACCAGCCATGAAACAGGAGGAGGCCCCTCATCTGACTATGCTGGTACCTTGATGTGGGCTTCCCAGTCTCCCAAACTGTGAGACATATGTTTCTGTTGTTTAAGACACTTGTAAACAATCCTATTGACCCACTTGAGAAAGGTTATCTAGACTTTTGTTGACGCTGCATTTAAGATTTCTTGGTGTGCTGATATCAGAGGCCAGGAAGCAGTTTTAAGATCTCAGAAACTAGTTCTGATTCTGTGGACTCAGTATAAATAACAGGGGATTCTTCTCAACAAAGACAGGCAAGCTATCATTCAGTGGTTGTACTGAGTAACTAGTAAGTGAGAGGCACCATCCTGTGATGGGGAAGACTCAAAATCTCTACCCTCATGGAGGGTACACTGTAGTCAAGAGACAGACAGTAACTAAACACACCTCTGTAATAATATGCTCAATAATGCTGAGTACAATGAGGAAAAATAAAGCTGGGTTATAAGAGTAACAGGGGTGCTAGTTCAGCTGAAGGGTTAGGGAAGGCTCTTCCAAGGAGATGACTCAGGAACGAAGCGAGAGAACAAAGCAGAGGCCTTGCTCTGAAAACAGTCTCAGGATGTTCACAGCACTGTGGCCACAGCAGTCTGTGGTGGATGATGAGGTTGGAAGGGCAGGAGGAGAATATATGCTGTAGGGCCTTTTAGTCCTTTGCAAGTAGTTTTAAGTTGTGCTCTAAACGTGGTGGAGAGCCACTGGAAGATTTGGCGGTGATCATGGTGAGAAAACTTGACAATTTTTTAAGATCTCTCTGGTTTTTGTGTAAGGCATAGTCTGAATGAATGATTTGGTGAAAGCTTTCATAAAAGCTGTCCTTAGGTGGTAGCAATGGAGATGGTGTTTAGCTTGGACAGATTTGGATGTATTTTGAAGAATGATGCAACTGGATTGGAGACCAAAGGGAAGGGAGTTTCAATAAGAAGAGGACAGTAACAAATGTTAAGAATCCCCCCAAATAGGGAGAGTCAAGACTGAGAATAGGGCCTTGTATTAGACAATGGTCAATTTTATTTTTAAATAGAAAGAATAAGAGTAGTGATTGCGGAGAGGTACAGGTAGAATGTTGGGGAAGAAGCTAGACAGAGAGGTGGGAGGGCAGCCGCAGGTGATGAGGAAGATCAAGCAACAGGCCCAAGGTGTCCCCAGTGAAGGTTTTGGCCTCACTATGGCTATGAAGCTTACTTTGCCTTCAGTTATAGGTTGGAATACAGGGAAAAATTCACTTATCTTCTAAACTCTTTAAAGAATATCTATTTAGTTCTGCCTCCCCACCTGATAGAGGCGATAATTTATCTTTATCTAGCAACGTATTTTTGATAGAACGCAAAAAAAAAATGTGACAAGGGCAGAAACTGTACTTTTAAAAAAGGGTGACCATGTTTATTTAAGTGTAAATCAAATAACAAAATTTATTCATGGTTATCTTTGGGAACATTGATCTCTGTCCTTCTCTATCTCTTGGAAATGGATGTTCCAAATTAAACTCTCAAGAGAGTAGAGGATCTTTGTAGAAGGCTGATAATTAGATTAATAGCTCCTTAGACGTTGTGATCCATTTTTCACAAAGGAAAATGAAATAAGTTGCTTTTACATCAGAAACTCTGTTAGTTTGATTATTTCACAGGGATTGATGTGTTCCTTTTGGTTTCAGCAATCATCAGCAGATTCATCAATGCATTTCAATGCAATTGGGTGAGTTGCTTTGATTGGCAGAAACATATACAAGAGCAGGAGAGTTAGCACTTCTGTAGATAGAGTCGTTTAGCTTCCTCTTAGAGAATAAGCTATGCTGTGAAAAGGAAATTGAAACTAAACTTGGTGAGAAGGGTTCACAGTCTCCAGTAAAAGAATTTTGTCTTTTTTCTCATCCTTTTTACCCCAGGCAGTTAAGCAGTTGGAAAACACCTACTGTATCCTCAGGACTGTGCGTTGCACACAGAGTCGTGGTCCCTAGTATCAACAAAAGAAGAGCTAGCTGAGTGAACAGGACAGGTGTCTGAGAACCAATGATAAACTGCCTAAGGTAACATATAGTGAAGGGCTATAAACCATGTGCAACAGATCATGTTAACAAATGTAAATCAAACAAATCTAGTTTTAAGGAATGGCTTATCATTCCCTAAGATCACCAGGCCTTTCTTCAGGATTATGAAAGGTTAATTATAACTTTAATATTAAGAGAGTCATAACTATGTAGATCCCATACCCTCACATGTTCTTTTTATTTTCTAGAGAATTAAGTCCAAGTACCTTAGTGTAGCATCCAAGTCATATGTCTGAAGACTTTTGGGGGTGTAAGGCAGAGGTTCCCAACCCCTGGACCTTGGGCCAGTACTGTCTGTGGCCTGTTAGGAACCAGGCCACACAACAGGAGGAATATGGCAGGCGGGTGAGCTAGTGAAACTTTATTTGCTGTTCTCCATCGCCCCCCATTGCTTGCATAACTGCCTGAACTATCCCCCACATCCCCACACCCCAGTCTATGGAAAAACTATCTTCCCAGAAACTGACCCCTGGTGCCACAAAGGTTGGGAACCATTGCAAGGGATAGGAAACCCAACTCTGGTTTTGACAGGAAAGGAAATTTTTTAGCTCATATAACCAATCTAGGATTGGGTCTATTTTCACTCATGGCTTCATATAGGAGCTCAGTTTCTCCCCCGGAAGCCTTCTCCCTCACTGCTTTCAGTGTCTGACCCTACATGTTAGCTCCTAGCAGCCCCAGGCTCATAGTCCCAGGGAACAAAGACCATGTGCTTTCTTCTCTAGAGGTTCAGCAAAAGGTTCACTGCATCTCTTGATTTTGGTTGTATCACATGTCCAACTCTGAACCAAGGACAAGATTCAGAAGGATGTGATGCTCTGATTGGCCAGACCTTTTTAACACAGCTTCCCTTGGATATTCTTTTGTGGTCTTTGGGACAGCAAAACCACACATCTTATACACAAGATCCTCCCTTAGGCCTTATATCCCTAACTTCATCTCTTGCTGTTCTGTGTTCAACCCCCAGTGTTCTTATTGCAAGGAGTTAATTCCTGTTTCCTAAGAACCCCAAGCCCTTTTCAGAATGATGAACTTGTGTTTATATAGTTGCCACTGCCTGTGATATCATCTCCTCTTTTAGGAAAACTCAGTCTCATGTTCAAGATCCAGCTCCTGCCTGACCAGAGCTGGTGAAGGGTCTTACAAGAAGTGTGATAAAGAACACACATCAAATATTGGGTATAACATCCCCTTCAGTGAAAGTAGTTGTGAAGTGCTTCCCATATCCTGTCTGTGGGTAGTGACATCTCTTTCTCTACAGAAGGCCAAAAGTCATGTTGAAAGATTTGGCCCATAGTTTGAGGGCCAGAATCATAGAAGAAGTGGCAGGCAAGAAGCCAGGCAGATTCTTCAGCTGGAGCATAGCCTGATGATCCAGAACAAGGATGGAAAGTATCTGTGCAGAGTCATTCCAGAAAAGGCTTAGTCGGCACAGGAGATGGAGATACTGGACGGGAGCTCAGTGTCTTATGACACTGAGGCTGAGTAACAGCCTCAAGTGAGGCCGGGGTAACCCAACAAAATCTGAGTGAGATCCAGGTAGCATGAGTCAGGCTCTGAAGGGAGTATAGACACAAGAGAAGTGAGGATGTACAGTTACAAAACTGGTCCATGAGAGAGTATTGCTTTAGTTACTTCTCATCCAAAAATGTATCTATTCTGTGATTTTATCCTCCCGGACTAAATGGTCCTCAGTACAACTTCTGTTGAAATGTTAACAGTATTATAACGTCTGAAGGGGGCCCTGACATTAGGAAGGAAAAGATAATGCACTGAAAAATCATTATTGATTGCAAGTCAGTTTGAGATTTGGGCCTATAGTTCTAGATCTAAGTCATTTTATATCCCTTAGAAATGAAAGCAAGTGAATTGCCACAGACTTGCATGAGATATTAGTTCTGTTTTCCAATGACTTAAATATAGCCCAAATCACTTCGCACCAGAGGCCATGTGGCTCTTTATGGCCACAAACAGCAAGCATATGGCCGAGAGAGCACTTTCCTACCCAGCAGTAATATTTCCAGTACACCCGAGGCCCAGAGCAGCCACAGCTGTAATTGGCAGACAGCTAGCATGCCTGGTTGTTTGCTTGTCCTTGTAAAATTGAGCATGACAAGCCAATGAGGGGTGGAGCTGTGCTTGTTGCAAGCATACTTAGAATTCAAGAAAAGTGAAGTATCGATTTGAGAATTTGATTTGTGATGCTCATATCTATTCATTCATTTCTTAACCATAGTTCATTAAATTTAACAGTTTTGTGACTCTGAATTCACAGATGACAACAGCAACATATTTTAGGCCATAAATTACTAGCTGCTTTAAAAAGGGGGACTGATTTAACAGCAAATTGTAGAGTAGTAATAGAAGCACTAAAATCTGTCTTTGTACCTCCAAGGATTTTGTTTTAAGGGTTTGTATTGCAACAATAAACATTCTTCTAATTCTTACCACACAAGCAAGTCCACTTTCAGAGGCAGTCATTTACTTGTCTTGTAACAAAAAATAATTTATGATACCCAGTATCAATTTACATTTATACTTTCTCTCCATGGCAGGGGCATAATGCTCTTTGGTTGTTCTGGTAGAAAGTGCTTTACAATTATGTAAGGTCTGAAACAAAAATATTGCCTGTATTTAAAAAATAAATTAAAATTCTGGAAGTAGAACACAGTCTGGAATGGGTCTGAGTTACAAAGTCTTAGGTCAGCCCTGAAGGATGCCCACTTAATGTTTGCTTCTTGCTCTAAACCACTGATGTTCATTTTTAAAACAATCATTGCATCTCTTTTCATTTGATTTTATTCCTGTCAGTGTTTGAGTATTATTTTCTTTCCCCCAACAACCTTTTCTTCTTCCCTAAAGTGTCCAAACTAATCAGTTCACTTTGTCAGCTGACAATTTCAGGGAGTAGTAGGACTCCAGTGAAGATACAATTAGCTCTCAAAGCCAACATCTGTAAACCACTAGATAAAATAAGAGTTGGCAAAGGCCATTGGGTCTGAACTGATTATTTTCCTAGTGGGAGAGTTAAGCTTCTGCTGATTAACACACTCAGGATCCCGATTAACTTTGTGGCAATGAAGCTAACATAATTACGTCATTGGCCTTAAAATGAGACTCTTACTTTCAGAGATGCTCCAAAGGCAATTGTTTTACTTTTTCTGGAGCCTGAGACCTTCACAAAAACAGCCTGGCCCACCTGTTGTGTGAAAGCCTGGATTTTAGGATTTCCCCAAAGATCACATCTAGATGTATTAACAAAGGGATTCATGTGGGGAATGATTTATGTTGTGGGTATGAATAGAGGGCCACAAGCTTATGAGTACAGGAGATACCATATTCCTTTATTTTTCAGTTAGCAATTTAATTCTGACTATTCCCAGTTGGCACTAGTGTTAAAGAACTCACCTGCCAATGAAGGAGACTAAGGGATGTGGGTTTGATTCCTGGGTCAGGAAGATCCCTGGAGGAGGGCATGGCGACCCACTCCAGTATTCTTGCCTGGAGAATCGCATGGACAAAAGAGCCTGGTGGGCTACAGTCCATGGGGTCACAAAGAGTCAGACATGACTGAAGTGACTTAGCATGCAATGCATGATATGCTACATTTTGCTCGACTATAAACTCAGCTATCCATAAGTCTTTTCCCACCATGGTTTTGCCAGGAATCATGAAGGTCCCTCAGTCATCACATATCTGTCCCTACATTATCCCAGCTCATGTCATCAAATGCATTGATTGATGGCTTTGGTTTGACACTGAGCACACAAGAAGCTATGTCAAGGCTGGGAGTCCTGGGCTGGCTTCTCCTAGGTCCTATTGTTCTATTCAATACCAGTTCTTCATAGTTTCTAATGCCCAAGAAACCATACATGTGTCTCTTCCTTCCCTCATAGATAATGGTCTTGGCTTTGGAAAATATTTCCCTTTCTTCCTATTTCCATCAGAAGCATGCACACAGACTTTTCTTTCTTGTTCCTCTGATTCTGGGGAGCCTATTTTTAACTTGGGAAAATCTTTCTCTCTTCGTGTTTTCCTCATGATACCCCTATCTTCTGACACCCCATTTCTCTCAATGGATTTTGCTTCTGGAAACAAAAGTCAAGAAGAGAAGTTTTTATAGGTAGTCTTTGTTTCTTTATCTGTAGAGGAAGAAGAAATAGGAAATATGGAGTGAAAATTATAAATTACTATCACAAAAAAATTGTTCTACCATAGACACAAACATATATTCTCAAAAGTAGATGCCTGATTGATTCATTTTTGCACTGGGCATCTAGACAAACAAACAAAACACTAGACAAAAGAACCTACAAATCTCATCAGATTGAATAATTTATACATTTGTCACAGTGTCCAAGGTAAAAGAGAAACTAAATTTAGTTTAGTGTGTCAGTGAGGAGGAAGTGAAAAGATCAGCTTCCCAGTAATCTTCCCAGGTACCTATAACTGCCACGCTTCCACTTCCAAATTAATTGTCTATTTATATGATTTTATACATGCCATGCTGTGCTGTACTTAATCACTCAGTCGTGTCTGACTCTTTGCAACTCCATGGACTCTAGCCCACCAGGCTCTTCTGTCCATCGGGATTTTCCAGGCAAGAATACTGGAGTGGGTTGCCATGCCCTCCTCCTAGGGATCTTCCCAACCCAGGGATCAAACCCAGGTCTCCTACATTGCAGGTGGATTCTTTACCAGCTGAGCTACCAGGGAAGCCCATGATTTTATATATAATGCAATGATTTTTATAGTCATCTTTTACCTATTAGATTTAGACAAGTCCTCTACATTATACTATTTTTTAATACAGACACCATAAAAAAATGAACCTTCTCGTGACATTTGACTGCCCTGGGCATGAGTGATCACTCTTTTCTGAAACTCTCTCTCCCGCAGACTCCAGAAAAGCACTTTTTCACAGTTCTTGTCCTGCCTTTTCCGATCTTTCTTCTTTGAAACCTTTCATAAGACTATTCCCTTTATCAGCATCTGTATATTTATCCATGTACAAATCCAGCCTTCCATTCTTGGGCCTCTGTTCCTTTCACAAGGTGATCTTATTCACTCTCCAAGTTTTAACCACCAACTAGCTGCTAATGACTCACTCTCGCTCAGCCCAGTGAACTCTGGACCCTTACCTCCAAATGTGCCCTGGACACCCCCATTTGAATGGTTCCTAACACTTCAAGCTTGATCTTTCCAGAGCAGATTGCCTCAACCTCTATCCCACTAACCTGTATCTCACTTTAGGCTTCTTTTTATCTTCCACATGATTATAATTCCCCTCCTTCCTTCTTAATCTTGACCAGTCCACTCAAGCCCACAAAATTTATACCTGTTCTAACCAGTTGCTGCATTCGCTGTCTCCTTGCTATTGCTGTTACTCAGCTGGCTCCAGGATGCCAGGTTTGGTTTCATTCTTTCTTTCTACCCCTGCCAGCTTTGTAGGCTTTGGTGTCCCTTTTTGCTTCTTGGACTTCAACTTCTCTTTTAATATGTGACTCTATCTCTCTGATTATGTTGTCCCATACAGTTTTGGAAGAAACTCCCTACCTAGTTTCTAGTGAAGGGTGGTGAAGGATGTCTTGACTTCCAGACTTGACTTGAAGTCTTGGCTCCTCACTTTCCTTCATGTCTTCAAACTGCTAAGCCATCATTGAACATGTTTTGGATTCTCCTTTACACTCTTTCTGACACTGCCTTAACTTAAGCCCTCATCCCCTCTTCCCTGGGTTATTTAGGAAACTTCCATGTGGTTTCCAGTCTCTAATTTTGTTCTCCATATGGCAGCCAGAATGATTATTCTAAAAGGCAGTGCTGATTATTCCTTTGCTTAAAGCTTATCAGCAAATATTTGTAACCCTGATATCTCATCAGAAAAGAAATTCCATGAAATGTTTCAAATATATTGATTTTGGCTTTGACTCCAAAGATGCTAATTCAGTAGATCTGAGACAGGACTTTGGCACCAATGTACTGGTAGAGCTTCTTGGGTAACTCTGATGTGCAGCTTCCTTAGCATGGCTCCCCAAATCTACCATGACCTACCTCTACTCACCTTTCCACCTCACCTTCTGTTCTGAAAGAGCTGGAGTGTATTTCTTACCCTTCTCTATCCTGGGGTCTATTTAGTCTTGATATTCATTGACCTGACTGGACAACTGTAGGATGACAGCAGGTAGTATCAAAGAGCCAGAGCTCTTCTTCAGGTCATTAAGTTACCTGGGACTACAGATTAAGAATTCCTTTATAATTGTTCACAATGTAATTCAGTGTATTCCTTTTCTTAATTCTGTGTTCAGTGCTATTTCTGTAGAGTACTAGACAAAATAATTCCTCACCCTACTTGGTATTTACACCTTTAAAGTATTTATAGCCTGCTTTTATACCCTCACTTAGTCATCACTGAACTAACAAGTATGCATTTTGCTTCTACACTATTAATTTAGAAATCTGTTTCTCTATAAGGTGATAACTTTCCCAAATTATTCCATTATTTTATCCTATTCTTAAACTGTGGTTTTTCTGCTTTGAATAACTAGACCACAAACCCATTGGAGATAACAAACAGGACTTACAATTATGACTTCTGTTTCATTGTTGCCTCTTCCATGCTGGACACAGACATGGGCATAAAATATTGGGAGAGGAGGAAAGAGTCAATTTACCGAGACTATATTAGAGACAGTAAGTCCTGACTCCCTTTCTGTCCTCTTTTTGTCCTGTTAACCTGTATTTAAGATGCTCATTAATCCTATCACCAGGTGTTTTAGGCATAAGTATTTCTCTGACTGAGCTGCAAATGAGTTATTCAAGATAAATTATTCTTTGGTAAGAGAGAAAACCTAGGAGAAAATGGAATACTTTGTGTTATTTTACATCTCTCGGAAAGGATTGATCATATTACTTGATGAGAATTCCAAATGATGCTTCTGTCAGGCAGTGAGACTTGTCATTCTGGATCTGTATTACATGAAGTTGTATTTGGCTACAATCCAATGAAATGCACCCAAACGCAATTTCTAAGACATTCAGAAATGTACCCATCATTTTATTCTGTGCATGCCCATGGAATATCTGGAAAATGTTCATTTTCTATTACTGAGTGAAATAATTCAGGACCCATTTCAATAAATCCATGATAACTCATAGACACCCTCCCCACCAAGAGCCCCCTCAAGAGTCCGGTTCTGCTCTAAACATGGTTTCAAGTTGAAAAGGGCCTTTACCAGCAGAGGAGTAACCCTTGAGCCCAGCAACAGTGAAATTCACAGAACACCTAAATTTCAGACAGGGAACACTGAGATTAGTTGTTAGGCATATTACAAAGAAAAGGAAAAAGAGCCCCGTGCCTGTGCAGTAATGTATCAAGACCAGGCCAACATTTGAGAGCTAAGGAATGTGAGAGAAGTATGGGCATCCAAAGAGACAAGAAAGAAAAATGCAGAGAGAAGAGAGTGGTGAATATTAAAATCAACAGAGATAACAAGCTGTGGAAATCATAAGCTTTTTATAGATGTTGGGAATGGAAACCATGGAAAGGAAGAAAAGAGAAGCATTATATCACTGGAAAGTAGGAAGCAAGTGACGCCATCCCCCTTGAGTGAGCTATGTGTCCCCCTTAGCACACCTGGTGTAGCTCTGCCTCCTAGAGGAAGCATCGGTGTGCTCACGAGGTCTCCTTAATGAGCTACATTGTGTTCCTGTGGCCCACACCATCTACAGCTTTGTCTACAGCCATAGCTGCAGAGAGGCTATCGTAAATAATTCATAATCATAAAGAGGACCCAAAGTCAAACCGAGGTAAAATGGCATTTTGTTTTCCTGCTTAGGAAAGTGGAGATGTATTGATATGTCTAAAGATTTCTAATTATAAAAATATCTCGAGTAGTGGTGTGCTTGTGTTCCTTTCTCTCTAGTTTTTGTGTATCTGTCATAGGTTTTTGAGTTCTGGTTATCATTGGTTTCATTTATGTTGATCTATGACTATATTTAATATCTGTCTCTAATGAAACTGGTAGACATCTGTAACTCTACAGTGCAATAAATGAAGATGGAAAGCAGATGAATGTGAGAGGACAGTGAAGTCAAATTTTAACTAATTCACATGCTTTTTAAAGGTTGACTTGGGAATACTTGACATTTCATCTCCAGGTCAATTTGAAAAAAATTTTCCAAACACAGTTTCCCAGACCATTACATCAATCAAGTCTTTCCCTAAAGTAGGAGTAAATAATTGGCTCTTTTTCAATATCAATTAAAGTTGTTCTGTCAGAGAAGCTATTGATCTAATCTTCTGTGATCTGATCTTGCTCAGAAGCATGAAATGTAATTTTTGACCTCTGGTTCCTCATGTGTTTACCCTGGAGTGCTGGTCTCAAATTTTCCATTTAATTTAATCCTTTTATGCTGATGACAAGATGCCCCTATTGTTGACTTCCCTTATCCAGCTTGTGCTGATTATTTCAAAATGGTAATAAATTAAGCTTGAATTTACACAAAATGTCTTCCACTAATTCGCTTCAGGTCAATACATTAAAAAAAATGTATATACAAAAACGTATATACAAAAACCACTCTTTTTCTCATATAGGCTATTAGAAAGTACTGATAATAGACCACACCAAAAAATTCCAAAGAACAACAGCATTAGGCTTAAATGGCCATCTTTTAAACCCATTCTTTTTTGTCCATATGCTTTCCTGTAGTCCTTGATATCAATCTTGTGGGCTATTTAATTGCCCAATTCTGGTCAACCTTTTTTTTTTTTTTGGTTGCAGAAGATGCTTCTGTCCCTCAGGATGGGAGGCTAAAAAGGAATTTTAGCTTCTGAACCCTTGCAACTTCTTTAATGAGCCTGGCTGATCTTTAACCTGAGAAATCAGTGGTCCATCTGTTCAAGAGGAGCTTGACTCCTGCAATTGTTTGGCAAGCATCACAGAAGGCATTTGAACACACAGCCTCCATCTGGTCATTGCTGCTTGCTAATCTAAAAAGATATGGGAATGTGGGAGAGAGTGACATTTCCACTTAGCAGTAATTATTTCTAAAAGCTCTCAGCTTCTTTACACATTACTTCCTCCTTCTGACACTTCCGTTTCCCATAGAGAACTTTTAGAAAATGAGGTTATTAATAGAGTCTTTGGACTATTTATTAGAAAAATATTCTTATGCTAAATTTCCTGTTTTAGGCCACTTTGGTTTTGCTTTTTGATTGTTTATCTGTTATCCCTACTATTCAATTGTTGTGGGTTCCAGCTCAAATGTTTGATTTTGCTAGGTAGATCGCCCATATCTGAAGCACATGATGGAACAGGGTGATCTCACTAAGCCTACATCTGAACCTCAGCCCCTCCATCTGTTTTATCTGTCTTGATGGACAATAAAAGTTGTGCATGTGAATCTATGATGCATTTTTCAGTTTTAATTAACTTAGATAAAACTGTTGGATTCTCTCCTTCATGGATATGAACATTTTGAAGCTCAGATAATCATATATAGATGGAGCATTATCATCAATGACACTTTGCTACTTAAATCAAGACAGCACTCTCAAAATGTAGCATATATTTGCAATGGAATATTACTCAGCCTTTAAAAAGAAGGGCATTCTACCATGTGCAAAAATATGGATGAATCTGGAGGGCATTATGCCAGGTGAAATAAATCAGACACAGAAATACGGCATGATCTCACTTAAATCTAAAAACAAAAATAGTTAAACTCATAGAGGCAGAGAGTGAAATGGGGATTGTCAGGGACTGAAGGGCAGGGGAAATGGAGAGTTATTGATCCAGGAGTATAAAGTATCATTTATAAAAGAAAAATAAGTTCTGGAGAACTTCTGTACAGCTTAGTGTCTTTAGCTAACAAACCTGTATTATATACTTAAAATTGCTTAAAAAAAAAAACTTAAGTGTTCACCCTACCAAAAAAAAAAAAGTGAGAGAGACAGAAAGAAAATGGTAGCTTTGTGAGGTGATGGATATGTTAATTAGTTTGATTGTGCTGATCACTTCACAAGTATACATATATGAAAACATACTTGTTAATTATACTTCAACAAGGCTGGGGGAAAAGGAAAGAGCTCTCTTTCCCTAGTAGTCTCTAATGCAAGTGGATGAGAGAAATTGGAGAGACTTATCTAGGATATACAGCCCTGCCTCTAAACCGATGATTTCTTTAGAACCTTGCCACCAAGGTCTTCCTCAGGTAGGTGAAGACTATTCTGAAGTCAGGAGCAGTTTTTGGTATTGTCTGACTGGCTCAACAGTCTGTAGGTCATAGTGAATGGAAGTCATGGTAAGGTTTCTACTGTAAGAAACAGTCTCTACTAAGCCCTGCTAGAGGAAAAAAGTTTAGTTACTCTGGACTTTAGTTCAGTACCAATTAGTTATGAATTCTGCCACAGAGACCTTACTTACCATACACTATTATATTAATTAAGCCTTGAAGTACCCAAGCCATGAATCACCACTGTATAATCAATGCTAAATTTTTAAACAAAAATAGCCCTTCATACTCCACACAGGCTTTGCAGATCTGAACCCTGTGACAACTAAAAGGAAGCTTGTGAGACATGTGTTCTTAGACCAAAGCTTAGGAAGCCTAACTGTGTAATGTTCCAAGATGCTAAAATACATTGGCAACTAGGGATTAGCCTTACCATGCAGAGATGAGTTACAGAAACTGGAATCCAATGTACAAGAGTGACTTTCAGATGTCTCGTATGACCGTGAACACTTGTCTTTGAACACAGAACCATAGACTCATACAGGGGTTGGTGGAAAGCATCAGTGCATTTTCAAATGCCATCTAAAATGTACTCAGAAAAAGGTACTTCACTGCCTCATCACCCGCTCCACATGGTGGCCATCCACAGCACAAGACAGAGGTTTTCCATCATTTTCTTTATCACAAAAGTATTAGAGGAAGCTTTGTGTCCACATAGACCCAGGTTCAAATCCTAATTCTATCATCTATTATTTTTGTGATTGTGAGCAAGTTTCAGATCATGAATAAAAAGTGAGGAATGTAAATTGATAAAGAACAGTGAAAGTGGGTAAAGATGATGAAATAATAGCCTCAAAAAATGTACACAGCCAAATCCTCAGAACCTGTGAATATGCTACTTTCTGTGGTAAAAGTAACTTAGCAGGTGTGATTAAATTTAAGGAACATGAGGTAGAGGTGTTCACCTAGATTATCCAAGTGGGCTCTATATCATTACATGGATACTTGCAATCAGAGGACTTGTTATGGCTTAAGTCAGAGTCAGAGAAAGATGTGACTATGGAAGAAGGGTCAGAGAGATGCAACTTTGCTGGCTCTGAACATGGAGGAAATGGGCTCTGTGCCAAGACATTCAGGTGGCTTCTATGAGCTTGAATTTCGGGGGAAAAAAGCAAACAGAATTCCGCCTCCAAAAAAGGAAAACAGCCCTTCCACCACCTTGATTTAGGCCCCGTGAAACCTGTGTAAGACTTCTAACCTACATAACTATGAGGTGGTAAATTTGTTCCATTTTAAATCACTCAGTTTGTGGCGATCTATTATGGCAGCAATAGAAAACTAGTAGAGTACGTATTCCTGGTGGAAGCAATGGAATATCCAAAGCCAGAGTCTGTCTTGATACAGCATGCATTTATTAGATGCCTGCTATTTACTTGCGGGGTCAAAGGTGAGGAGATGCTGCTGGTTATAGCCTATGTAAACACACCTCCAATAGGTAGACTATGGAAGTTCCCCAAGAAGTAAAGTAAGTAAGAGAAAGATTGCCTCTGATTTGGACATAACTTAATTTCTGTATGCTGACTTTGGAGAAGGAGTGGAGGTTTCCAGCAGAGATGGGTTGGAAGAACATATTGGGTGGTTGCATATAGAGGCCCATGGGCCAGGAGGGTCTGGTCAAAGAAGAAAGTAACCTAGTCTGGTCAGCCTGGAAATGAGACTGGTGGTTTTTGAAAGCTGGTCCATGATGAAATCTGTACCAGTTTTCTCAGAAATGAGGAAAATAAGACCAATGTTTTGAGTCCTTTCATAAAACTAAATTCAATCCATTTAAATTCTTTTTTTTTATATTGAGATTATATTCTTTTCGATTTTTCTGAAAATTTCCTTTCACGAAGTGATAGTGGGGCGCTTGTTCCTGTCGTTGTTGAAATGTTACTACCTAGAAAAATAAAGTTGGCAAATCTATGTTGGTTTTCTTTGTGTGGGTGAGCTGAGGTTGAAGGTGGGGCGGGGGGAAGCCCTAATCTACAAAATGTTAAAAGTCTGGAAGGCAGAGTATTATGGCAAAGGATGAATTGGGGAGGGAGGGTAATAAGAGGAGGTAATGATATCTAACTGTAGACTTAGAGGGGATAGGCTTTTGCAGTATTGACTGCATGCTAAGAGTTTGGGCTTTAATCTCTTGATAATAGAGTTGATGAAAATATCATTCAGTGATATTCAATGCTGTGTTCTTGGCATTGTGTACAGTGTGGGAAAAATTAGGTGGTATGAGACGAGAATGAGATTGTAATATACTTACCTGACTAGAGTGGCGGTTCATGGAGGAAAGTAACCAAAAAATCTGTATTTGGAGGTGTGGGAGGTGGTATTGAAAGTGTGGCTGGCAAAGGGACAGGAAATCCTAGAATACTGGTTCTAAACCAGAGCCATTTCCCACTCCCCCCACTTCAGGTTGTGGGGAAGTTTGGCAGTGTCTGGAGACATTGTTGATTGTCATCCCTGGGGTTGGGATACTCCTGGCATCTATTGGCACCTAATCAGTGAACAGGATAGCATCCACAACAATGAATCATCAGGCCCCAAATCTCAGTAGTGCCCAGACTGAGAAACATTGCTCTACAGGAAATTAATTTCAATGTAATGAAATAGCAGAGAACTGCTGTAGGAGCCTGGTAGGCTGCAGTCCATGGAGTCGCTAAGAGTCGGGCACGACTGAGCGACTTCACTTTCACTTTTCACTCTCATGCATTGGAGAAAGAAATGGCAACCCACTCCAGTGTTCTTGCCTGGAGAATCCCAGGGACAGAGGAGCCTAGTGGGCTGCCGTCTATGGGGTCGCACAGAGTCGGACAGTGACTGAAGCGACTTAGCAGCAGCAGCAGCTGTGTTCTGGAGTAAGGTATTATAGAATCAATAAAATGTTTGGAGAAGGAAAGAAGTGAAAATTTATTGAAAACTTTCTATGTCAGGTATTCTCACATCCAGTAAATCCTGATTTACCATCATAATGATCCTGGGCATTAGTTATTGTTATCTCCCTCATACAATGAGGACACTGAGGCTAGGGAAGGTTGTGATTGGCTTGCATCCAGTTAATGATCAAGATCAGATTTGAACCTAGCTCTGTTCCATTTACTCATTCGCCAAGGCCAGTCAATTATTGATCATTCCACTTCTGTCCATCCCCACTGCCACTGTCTTAGTTCAAAGCCACCGTTATCTGTTGCTGGTTACTGAATTCAACAGCCTCCAAATGACTTTCCTCTCAATCCTTTTTCTGACCATAGTCAGAGGGAGTTTTCTAAAGAGTGCTTCTGACCTTATCACTTTCCTGCTTAAAACCCTGTGGTGAGGAGACACTGGCAGTTTCTCTGCCTCATTGTGCTGGTGCTTACATTCCTCACATGCACATCCTCGCTGCAACACACACACACACATACACACACACGCACACACCCTCACATCTCTGGCTAACTCCAGTTCTTTCAGTGCTCACTTTCAGGGGTAGAACTTCTCTTATCCCCAAGGCTAAAGCTAGTGCCCTTCCCATGGCACCTGTGCATATCCCATTATCGCCTTTACCATCTTCTAGGGGTTTATTAATTTTTCTGCCTCTTCCACTTAAGATATCAACAACTTGAGAGCAAGGACAGTGTGATCCCAAATGGCACTAGGCACATAGTAGGCCCAAATGATATGTGTTGAGTGAATGACCCCCATCATCACCCTGTATGAACATTGAATTGGGCTCAGTATTCTCCACACCAGACGGCCAGATAAAATTCTGTTTTCCCCCCATAGGCAGAAGGTGATGAGGCTCTTGAATAAGATTTTGAGCAGGAGGAAGGAAAGAAGAGGTGTGAAAAACAAAAAGAAGCAAGTTTTTAAGACTTGTTGACAGATTGGCAATGTTGGTGAATGAAGAGAGATTACTGAGAAGGATTCTTAAGTGAATGAGTGTGTACGACCAGGATGTTAAGGTTGTCAAAATGATAATATAGAAGCACGCTCCTGCCTTGCATAATCTCAATAAATGTTAAATGAGTAAACATCAACATTTTTTCTTTAAATTTAAGAACCATCTAATTAAAACATAGATGACATTTAAAACCACAGGAATAAATGGGATCCCCTAGGGAGAACATCTAGCAAGGCAGAAAAAGGAGCCTGAGATGAAGCACAGGGAATGCCAAAAATCATAGGTCTTTAGAGGGGGAGCCTGAAAGGGCAATGAAAAAGCCTATGCCCAACAGTCAGAGAAAACCAGAAGAGTGAGAGCGTACAGTGGAAGACAGAAGAGGGGAGTGTTTGAAGAAAGAAGTGGTCATCTCATTGCAGTGCAGCTGAAAGCCTGAGTAAGATAAGGAAGAGACGTGACTGTTCAACAGAGCTTTCCCTCATGGTAAGGAGTAGTACCAGGAGTGTTAGCACACTCTGCGGGAACAGAGATGACAGCTCAAGGGGAAGGCAACTTGTATTTTTTTGGCCCCAGTTCCAGGACTTCGTTACAAAAACTCAGTTTTGAAAAGTTTCCTTTCTTGCATCACTTTGACTTTGTTCCCCTAAGCAAGATAAGGCAATAAAACTAGTGAAGATTAAAGCTCTTCACTGGTCTGAATGGTCTTAAGGAACCAGAGAGTGCTTACTCCATAATTTTAATGGAAAAGCCAGTGAGGAGTAGCCCCATCTTCTGAAGAACAGATGCAGTATTTGGACTGCCATAAAAAACCTGAGACCCAATCTCAGCACTGGGCTGCTCTTTGAGACTTTCCAAATAAGTCCCATACAGAACATGCTTTGATAATCCAGTTCTATCGTTCTGTCTTCCCCCAAGTGCAATCTTGGATAAGAGACTCTGCCCAGACAAGTCATGGTCTTCAGTGAGACATTGCCCTTGTCTCCTCCCCAGATGCACCCATTCCCACATGGGAGGCTGCTTAGAACCACCCCAGTGCAACAGGGAGGGAAGAGACAGTTGATGCTGCTTACTTTTTCACTGACTTTTCTCAGTGCAAGAATTCTTTTAAAATATCTTCTTTTTGGAGTGTTCAATTCATTCAACCCCAAAAAGTGGGTGAGGAAGTACAGAATTGTCTGATTTTAATTCTTCTAGTTAATCTAAGTTAACTAAGTTCCATTCAGAGAAAATGGAAATAAAATCAGTATGTTATATCCAAATACTGATGGCTATAAAACATCACTAATAACTGGAATTTCAACCCTTTTCCAGTGAATTTTAAGATCCCACTTTTGGAGGATGAAAGTAACTCCAATAGTAAATTCAAATTCACATTTAGAAGTTTGGGGGAAGATGTGCATGGCTCTAAAGTTATCTCAGGATATAAGCTAACCACATGCACAAGTCACTGAGTAACATGTGGTGGTTAGGCAAGCAACCACAAGATTATAATTTGCCTTCACAAAGACAGAAATTTGGAATATTATAGGGTCAGATGTACTTTGATGGGACATCTGTTTTCCTCTCGCAGAAACGTGACATTTTCTTTTCCCAATAACCCCAAGGCCTGAAGTCATTTCTCTTTAAGTTCTTTCTTGAACAACCAGAAGTTTTAGCTGAGAAATGATGAATGAGAGTTCTTGGCAAACAAAAACTCCCCCTTCATGGGTCAGTTCCCTGCCACTCCATCCCTTCATACTGCAACTCTATCTGCAAAAATGATTTCTGAAGGGAAAGAGGTCTGTTTTATGTAGTAAATAGATAGTGATTTGAGGATAAGGAGTGTGCAATTGTGAAATTCTTTAAAATGAGGGATCCTCTTCCTGCCCTTCCCCAGAAGCGAAACTGTTGTTATAAAACAGGCTCTGGTGCTCGCTTCGGCAGCACATATACTAAAATTGGAACGATACAGAGAAGATTAGCATGGCCCCTGCACAAGGATGACACGCAAATTCGTGAAGCGTTCCATATTTTTAAAAAAAAAGAAAAAAAAAAAAGAAGAAGAGAAGAAAAAAAAAAGAAAAAAAAAAAAAACAGGCTCTGGAAAAACCAAGAGATTTAGCCATTTGAAAATGTATCTGGCTTAATTGAGGATAACATCATTTAAGCCTCAAATATAGGATTTCTGGATTAGTTACATTAGATAAAACCTGACGGTTTGTCCATTATGACTTATACTAAAATGAATAGCGCCTCTGTCTTATCTTGAATTCAAGCCTTTCTGTTCTTCAGTTCAGTTCAGTTGTCACTCAGTCATGTCCAGCTCTTTGTAACCCCATGGACTGCTGCACGCCAGGCCTCCCTGTGCATCACCAACTCCCAGAGTTTAATCAAACTCATGTCCCTTGAGTCGGTGATGCCATCAAACCATTTCATCCTCTGTCGTCCCCTTCTCCTGCCTTCAAACTTTCCCAGCATTAGGGTCTTTTCAGATGAGTCAGTTCTTCATATCAGGTGGTCAAAGTATTGTAGTTTCAGCTTCAACATCAGTCCTTCCAATGAACACCCAGGACTGATCTCCTTTAGGATAGACTGGTTGGATCTCCTTGCTGTCCAAGGGACTCTCAAGAGTCTTCTCCAACACCACAGTTCAAAAGCATCAATTCTGTGGCACTTAGCTTTCTTTATAGTCCAACACTCACATCCATACATGACTACTGGAAAAACCATAGCCTGGACTAGACAAACCTTGGTTGGCAAAGTAATGTCTCTGCTTGTTAATATGCTATCTAGGTTGGTCATAGCTTTTCTTCCAAGAAGCAAGCGTCTTTTAATTTCATGGCAGTAGTCAGCATCTGCAGTGATTTTGGAGCCCAAAAAAATAAAGGCTATTACTGTTTCCACTGTTTCCCCATCTATGTGCCATGAAGTGATGGGACCAGATGCCATGATCTTAGTTTTCTGAATGTTGAGTTTTAAGCCAACTCTTTCACTTTCCTCTTTCACTTTCATCAAGAGGCTCTTAGTTCTTCTTCACTTTCTGCCATAAGGGTGGTGTCATCTGCATATCTGAGGACATTGATATTTCTCCTGGATATCTTGATTCCAAGTTGTGCTGCATTCAGCCCAGCATTTGTCATGATGTACTCTGCATATAAGTTAAATAAGCAGGGTGACAATATATAGCCTTGACGTACTCCTTTCCCTATTTGGAACCAGTCTGCTGTTCCATGTCCAGTTCTAACTGTTGCTTCTTGACCTGCATACAGATTTCTTAAGAGGCAGGTCAGGTGGTCTGGTATTCCCATCTCTTGAAGAATTTTCCACAGTTTGTTGTGATCCACACAGTCAAAGGCTTTGGCACAGTCAATGAAGCAGAAGTAGATGTTTTTCTGGAACTCTCTTGCTTTCTCGATGATCCAATAGATGTTGGAAATTTGATCTCAGATTCCTTTGCTTTTTAAATCCAGCTTGAACATCTGGAAGTTCATGGTTCACATACTGTTGAAGCCTGGCTTGGAGAATTTTGAGCATTACTTTGCTAGCATGTGAGATGAGTGCAATTGTATGGTAGTTTGAGCATTCTTTGAAATTGCCTTTCTTTGGGATTGGAATGAAAATCGACATTTTCCAGTCTTGTGGCCACTGCTGAGTTTTCCAAATTTGCTAGCATATTGAGTGCAGCACTTTAAGAGCATCATCTTTTAGGATTTGAAATAGCTCAACTAGAATTCCATCACCTCCACTAGCTTGACTTCCCATTCCAAGATGTCTGACTCTAGGTGAGTGATCACACCATTGTGATTATCTGGGTTGTGAAGATCTTTTTTGTATAGCTCTTCTGTATATTGTTGCCATCTCTCCTTAATATCTTCTGCTTCTGTTAGGTCCATACCATTTCTGTCCTTTATTGTGCCCATCTTTGCGTGAAATGTTCCCTTGGTATCTCTAATTTTCTTGATGATATCTCTAGTCTTTCCCATTCTATTATTTTCCTCTATTTGTTTGCACTGATCTGAGGAAGGCTTTCTTATCTCTCCTTGCTATTCTTTGGAAGTCTGCATTCAAATGGGTATATCTTTCCTTTTCTCTTTTGCCTTTTGTTTCTCTTCTTTTCTCAGCTATTTGTAAGGCCTCCTCAGACAACCATTTTGCCTTTTTGCATTTCTTTTTCTTGAGGATGGTCTTGATCCCAGCCTCCTGTACAATGTCACGAACCTCTGTCCATAGTTCTTTAGGCACTCTATATGATCTAATCCCTTGAATCTGTACACTTCCACTGTATAATCATAAGGGATTTGATTTAGGTCATACCTGAAAGGTCAAGTGGTTTCCCCTACTTTCTTCAATTTAAGTCTGAATTTGGCAATAAGGAGTTCATGATCTGAGCCACAGTCAGCTCCCTGTCTTGTTTTTGCTAACTGTATAGAGCTTCTCCATCTTTGGCTGCAAAGAATATAATCAATCTGATTTCAGTACTGATCATTTGGTGATGTCCATGTGTAAAAGACTCTACATGAGTAGAGTAGAGTCTTCTCTTGTGTTGTTGGAAGAGGGTGTGTTCTATGACCAATGTGTTCTTTTGGCAAAACTCTATTAGCCTTTGCCCTGCTTCATTCTGTACCCCAGGGCCAAATTTGCCTGTTACTCCAGGTATTTCTTGACTTCCTACTTTTGCATTCCTGGAATGTTAGGTCCATGAATCAAGGCAAATTGAAAGTGGTCAAACAGGAGATGGCAAGAGTGAGCATCGACATTTTAGGAACCAGCAAACTAAAATGGACTGGAATGTGTGAATTTAACTCAGATGACCATTATATCTACTACTGTGAGCGGGAATCTCTTAGAAAAAATGGAGTAGCTATCATAGTCAACAAAAGAGTCCAAAATGCAGTATTTGGATGCAATCTCAAAAACTACTGAATAATCTCTGTTCGTTTCCAAGGCAAACCATTCAATATCACTGTAATCCAAGTCTATGCCCCAAACAGTAATGCTGAAGAAGCTAACATTGAACAGTTCTGTGAAGATCTACAAGACCTTCTAGAACTAACACCCGAGAAAGATGCCCTTTGTGTTCTTATTTCCCCCTGAAAAGGTCTCAAATAATTTTTAATTTTGAAAGTTGTCCAACTTCTTCTTTGGTGTGATTAGGCTCACTGAATAATGTGAAAATTATTCCCACGTACATCATTCTTGTAATGCACTCTTCTCCAAAGTCACAGCTTTTAAAAAGCTTTAGGTGTAATTAGCATGTAACATTGTATTAGTTTCATATCTACAATGTAAAGATTCAATATTGGTGTACACTGGACATCACAATAAATCTAGTTATAATCTTCAGCTCAGTTCAGTCGCTCAGTCATGTCTGACTCTTTGCGACCCCATGAACCACAGCACACCGGGCCTCCCTGTCCATCACCAACTCCTGGAGTCTACTCAAACCCACGTCCATTGAGTCGGTGATGCCATCCAACCATCTCATCCTCTGTTGTCCCCTTCTCCTCCTGCCCTCAATCTTTCCCAGCATCAGGGACTTTTCCAATGAGTCAGCTCTTTGCATCTGGTGGCCAAATTACTGGAGTTTCAGCTTCATCATCAGTCCTTCCAATGAACAACCAGGACTGATCTCTTTTAGGATGGACTGGTTGGATCTCCTTGCAGTCCAAGGGACTCTCAAGAGTCTTCAACACCACAGTTCAAAAGTATCAATTCTTTGGCACTCAGCTTTCTCTATAGTCCAACTCTCACATCCATACATGAATACTGGAAAAACCATAGCCTTGACTAGGCAGATCTTTGTTGGCAAAGTAATGTCTCTGCTTTTTAATATGCTGTCTAGGTTGGTCATAACTTTCCTTCCAAGGAGTAAGCGTCTTTTCATTTCATGGCTGCAGTCACCATCTGCAGTGACTTTGAAGCCCAGAAAAATAAAGTCACCCACTGTTTCCAGTGTTTCCCCATCTATTTGCGATGAAGTGATGGTACTGGATGCCATGATCTTAGTTATCTGAATGTTGAGCTTGAATCCAACTTTTTCACTCTCCTCTTTCACTTTCATCAAGAGGCTCTTAGTTCTTCACTTTCTGCCATAAGGGTGGCATCTGGTATTATACAAAAGAAGGTTTTTTCCTTGTGATGTGAACATTAAAGATTTACTCTCTTGATAACTTTCAAATATGCACTACCATATTATTAATCCTTTTAGCTTATTTATTTCATAACTGAACGTTTATACACCTCTTGGCCTCCTTCACCCATTTTGACCATCCCCCAAACTCTTTGCCATTGGAAACTACCATTCTGTTCTTTTATCTATGAGTTTTGTTGTGTTATGTGTTGCTTGTTTGGATTTTTTTTTTAATATTCCACATGTAAGTGAGATCATACTGTATTAGTCTTTCTTTTTCTGACTTATTTCACGTAAGGGCACTTTGAGGGTCCCCTCACAGTCCACTCATGCTGTCACAAATGGCAAGAATGCATTCTTTTTTAAGGCTGAATAGTATTCTATTGTATATATACCACACCTTTATACATTCATCTACCAATGGACACAGGTTGTCTCCATATCTTGGCCATTGTAAATAATGCTGCAGTGAATATAGGGGTGCATATATTCCCAGAAGTGGAATTGCTGAATCATGTGGTAGTTTTAGTTTTAATTTTTTAAGGAACCTCCATACTGATCTCCATAGTGGCTGCATCAGTTTGCATTCTCACCAACAGTGCACTAGGAATCCCTTTTCTCCATATCTTCTCCAACACTTGTTATTTCTTATCTTTTAGATAATAACCATTCTAACAGATGTGAGATGATATCTGATTGTTGTTTTGACTTGTATTTCCTAGGTAATTAGTGATGCTGAACATTTTTTCATGTGCCTATTGATCATCTATATATGTTCTTTGGGAAAAAATGTCTATTCAGATCCTCTGCCAATTAAAAAAAATCAGATTGTTTGTGTATTTTTGCTATTGAGTTTTATGAGTTCCTTAAATATTTTGGCTATTAACTCCTCACTAGCTATATGATTTGCAAATATTTTCTCCCATTTAGTAGGCTTTTTCATTTTGTTGACAGTTTACTTTGCTGTAGAGAGGTTTTTGAGTTTGATGTAGCCTTGTTTTCTGCTTTTTAAAATTCTTTTTGCTTCTATAGCCTTTGCTTTTGGAGTCAGATCCAAAAAAAAAAAAAAAACAAATCATTTCCAAGACTGATGTCAAGGAGCTTACTGTCTGTGTTTCCTTCTAGGAATTTTTATGGTTTATACATTCAAGTCTTTAATTTTGAATTAATTTTTTTATATGGTGCAAGATAGGATACAAGAATATACAGTGGGAAAAGTCTAGTTGCATTGTTTGATATATAGCTTTCCAGTTTTCTAAACACTATTTATTGAAGAGAATATCCTTTTCCTGTTGTATATTCTTATATCCTTTGTCATAAATTAATTGACCATATATCCATGAGTTTATTTTTGAGCTCTGTTTTCTGTTCCACTGATCTCTATGTCTTTTTTGGTGTCAGTACCATATGGTGTGGTTACAGTAGCTTTGCAGTATACTTTGAAATCAAGAAGCATGATACCTCTATCCTTGTTCTTCTTTCTCAAGATTGTTTTGCTACTCATGGTAATTTGTGGTTCCATACAAATTTTAGAATTCTTTGTTATAGTTCTGTAAAAAATGCCACTGGGATTTTGATAGGGATTGCACTGAATCTGTAGATTGCTTTGGGTAATATGGGCATTTAAATAATATTAATTGTTCCAGTCTATGAGGAAGGACTATCTTTCCATTTGAGTCTTCTTTAATTTATTTCATTAATGTCTTAGAGTTTTCAATATGTGGATCTTTTACCGCCATGGTTAAATTTACTCCTCTGTATTTTATTCTTTTTGATTGTAAATGAGATTGTTTTCTTAATTCTGTTTTTGATAGTTCATTGTTAGTGTATGAAAACATAACAGATTTGTGTACATTTGCTTTATATCCTGCAACTTTATTGAGTTTATTAGTTCTATTTTTTAGCAGAGTCTTTGCAGTTTTATGTATATAAAATCATGTTATCCACTAATAGCAACAGTTTTGCTGGTTTTTTTTTGAATTTTCATGACTTGTATTTCTTCTTCTTGCCTAATTGTTCTGGCTAGGACTTCCACAATAAAAGAAACAAGAGTAGGCATCCTAGTCTTATTTCTGATTTTAAAGGAAAGCTTTGAGCTTAATTATGATGTTAGCTCTGAGCTTGTCATATATGACTTTTATTATGTTTCAATATGTTCCCTCTATACCCACTTCGTTGAGAGTTTTTATCATAAATGGATGTTCAATTTTGTCAGAGGTGTTTTCTACATCTGTTGAGATTATCATATGATTTTTATCCTTCATTTTGTTAGTACTGTGCATTATATTGATTGATTTGTGAATATTGAACCATGCTTTCATCCTTGGAATAAATAGAGAAGAACTATAAAACAACCAGAAAACAATGAACAAAATGGCAATAAGAACATACTTATTAGTAATTTAAATGTACATGTACTAAATTCTCCAATCAAAAGACATAAAGTGGTTGAATGAATTTTAATAAAAAAAAAAACCTATGTTTTGCCTTTGAGAGACTCAGAGGCATGGAATAAGGACACACAGAGACTGAAAGTGAAGCAATGGAAAAAGGTGTCAGATGACTAAGAAGCATGCCCTGCGTGGACTCTGCGTGCCTGCTGGCTTTAGCAAGGTGACTGGAGAACACAGGGCTGGGCACACTTGCCAGTGCCATAAGGCAGCGTGAGGGCTTTAAAGTGATGCCCGCCAGCGCCTTCATGCTTGGGGAGAGTCCCATCAGCCCCCCGATACTCCAGCAGACACTGAGATTAGCAAATGAGTCTCCTTCATATATAGTCTAGTCACTTTTCAAATTGCTGCTTTTGTGTTGGGTCCCAGGGTGAGAGAGAAGTTTCAGCTCCCTATAGCACTTTGAGTCTCCTGGTTGTGAGCCCCATTTTGTTTTCCAGAACAGATGTTCTCGGGGCTTATCTCTCCACTGCAGGTCCCAAGGGTTACATGTTTGATGTGGGGCACAAACCCGTTGCTCCTCAGAGAGAAACTCCAGACGTATGAGCTCCCTCCTGATTATAGCTCATCATGCCTAGGGTGGAGTTTTGGCAAGACTTCATCTCTGCCTCTCCTACCTGTCTTGGTGTGGCCCCTTTGCTGTTTGTTGTGAAGGAATTGTTCAGCTAGTTTTCAAGTCGTGTGTGGCTATAGATTCAGTGTGTGTGTGGGAGGAGGTGAGGTCAGGATCTTCCTACACTGCCATCTTGGGCTGCCCCGGTTCCTTTTTTTCCTGTAGTTCATTACCTTTTAATTTTTGTCTTTGTCTGGCTTTGTTTTTTGTCACTGAAGAGAATGATCAAATATCAAATAAGCCTCACCAAATGGTACCAGCCCTGGGCTTTTTTTTTTACCTCTGAATGGCCTGCTCTGGGCCTGTTTTAAAAATGTTCATCCCTGCCAGTTTCCATCACCCCCTAGATTCTTGTTCTCCTCTAATATTGACCTCCAGGGAATATTCAGATCTTGTTATCAGTCAACTCATCTGCATCTTTCCTGCTTGCTCTGAGTAGAGTATGAAGAGGGGTTCTAATGTTTCAAGAGCTTTCTTCAAGGTGATTTTGATTTCTTCAAGGTGATTTTGGCTTCTGGTGGAATACCATGGAAGCCACTCCCTCCCCTCCAGTTGTATGGGTAGTCCCTAGAAATGTCAAGGAGACTTAATTTAGCCTATTGCCTCTTTCCAACCAGCAGCTCCTTCCTACCATCCTCCAAAGGGTCCCATAATTGGAGCTTACTGCTTTAGCAAATCTATGTGAAAAGTCTAAGAGCAAGGAAATTACACATTCCGTCTTCCTGGGTCAGCCTCCTGCCTCCACCTGACCTTCTTCCACTAGGGCATTGCAAGCTGAAAAGTTTACAATAGGCAAGAACCTCTCTTTTATATGGAACAGGCAGGGAATTTTCTTTCCTTCTCAACTTGTGTGAAAATATTCAGACACTGAAACTTAATGGACTCCCGATTGCCTTTGAGCCTTCTGTAAGCCAAAACTCTTACAAAGGATAATACATGCACACACACACACACACACACACACACACTGCAAAGGAGGAAAATTTTGGCCTGATATTAGCAAACGAAATTTTTGTTTCAGAGGCTGTTTCTGAGCTGTATTGCAGTGTGTTTCATTATAACACAACTTTCTGAACCACAGCGTACTTAATGGGTCTTTAGTAGATGCATGCTGTTTGCAGCCTGACTTTAAAAAAAGCATCCCAGGGAAAGAACCATGGAATTTGATTGAACACCTCATTTGTAGTTTGTATTTAATTGTATATTTCTAGTGGAAATACATGAATCCATAACAAAATATTTAACCCAGCACCTTTGGGTCAGTAAATTTATCTTGGAAATCCCCCTGATATGTAGCCCAGACTCATTGCCAACTATTATTAATCACACATTGCAGAATAAAGGTTAATAAGGCAGAAGATAACAAATGGAGTTTTGTGTGTTGAGAGGCAGGGGGGGATGAAAGTCCCTCAAATAAAGTCAGGTAATGAAAGTAATAATTGACATGAACACTGATCTTTTAATGAATGGGCTCCTCCCTGTAATGAAAGTGACAATGTAGAATTCATTGTAGTACAATTTGTTACTACTGCTAATGTCCTTGGTAACACACTGAATTAAAGATCCACTGTAGCTATAGAGAATTGTATAGGGCCTCAACACCTATAGTAAATTCCTGAGTCCTCTAGAAGGTGTGTAACTGAGTTACAAAAGTTCTTACTTTGCATTTGGAGGTCTGGGTTCAGATCTTGGCTCCATTGCCTGGTCTCAGAAAGCTGTGTGACCTTGGTCGTTATTCTGAGTCATAGTTTTCTCTTCTATAAAGTGAAGGTGGTAATATGTACTGACCTCAGAGTGTTGTTGAGAGGATTAAGTGAGCTAATGTAAGGTTTCTGGCACATGTACTAATAAGAATTCAACAAATGCTGGCTTTGAAGAAGTATAGTCTATGCCAGTTTAATTCTTCTGCTTCCAGGTGAAATTAATTTATTCACTTGTCCGTGTAGATGGTTGCATTGGTTACTTTACAGTACTTGAGAGATATATTGTAATTCTTTTTCAATAGTGTTTTCTAGGGATTGGAATCTGGACTTGGGAGAGTGCATGAGAATTATAATGGGTGTTTATTTGAATTATAATGATGTGGTTCCAGAATGATCCCTCAAGGTTCCCTCTTGAATATATAAGCAATCTGTATGTATATGTGTCCTCTATTGGCTTCCCTGATGCTTCAGTGGGTAAAAGAATCCGCCTGCAATGCAGGGACACAGGAAACATGGGTTCAGCCCTTGGGTAAAGAAGATCGCCTGGAGGAGGGCACAGCAACTCAGTCCAGTATTCTTGCCTGGAGAATCCCATGAACAGGGGAGCCTGGCAGGCTACAGACCATGGGGTTGCAGAGTTGGACACAACTGAAAGATTGTACACACACATATCCTGTATAAATAAATCATGACTGTGATGATGGTAAGAGTAGACAGGATTCCTTGGCTGTCTAGAGGGACATGTTCTAGCAAACTCCTCTTAGAAAACTTCTACATGGTAGTCTGACCTTCCAGTTCATTGGCCTTTTTCATCCATTGGACATGAGGAAAGTAGGAGAATAAAGTGGAGGTTTATACCTTTCCAAGTTTCAGGAGCCTGGAAAGCTTATGGAAGGAATATTTGGGCCATCCCTGTTTAATTTTCATTTATGTTAAATACATCTTTCCTGGTGGCTCAACGATAAAGAATCTGCCTGCCAATGCAGGAGACCTGGGTTCAGTCCCTGGATTGGGAAGATCCCCTGGAGAAGGAAATGGCAACCCACTTTTGTATTCTTGCCTGGGAAATCCCACAGACAGAGGAACCTGGCAGGAGCTAGAGTCCATGGGGTGACAGTCAGACAAGACAATAATAAGTAGTATGACAACCAGCTAGATTTTCAATATTTTAGAAAAAATATTTTCATTTGCTCTCACTGTAAATATCAGCAAATACAAGTTAAATTCCAGCTATTCCAAGTCTGGAGAAAATGGTTTAATATTACATGACTTTTCAGAAATGCAAATACATCTAGGCAACTGTGAGAACATATACACAATTAATTATTACTTAGTGATTTAAAAGTTCACTACATTTTTTAGAGTGTTGTTTTATTCTGGGTAACATTTCATCCTATGCTTAAACTAAATAAGAATCAAAATGTCTGAAACCAATATTCTTCTAAACAATAAAATTCTTTCAAATAATTAATGCAGTTTTCCTCTCAGTCTTGATTACTTGTTTTATTGCAAGCATTTGTTCTCCACTTGCATGTCTGTGTATGAACACATAAATAGTTCTGTGTTGCAAAATGAAAGTAACGGAGAGGAGCAAATGGAGAGCTCTTGTAAATATAAATTTGTATAATCTATCTATACCCGGAAATTTTTTTAAAAACTGGTGTTTTTTAAGCTAATCATTATATTTGTATTATTGTAGAAAATTCCCTTCTATAAGTGTTCCAGTAATGATCTCAGGTGCCCTTGGCCTACAGTGGCTTGAAGCATGATTTCAGTTCCTCAGCCAGAGACTGAAGTCAGGTGTGGCAGCAAGAGTGCTGATTCCTAGCCACTAGGCCTTCAGGGCCACTGGCCAGGGCAAGGCCCCTGGCCTGTCCGCTGTAGAGATGAATTTCCACAAAGAGACAGAAAGTGGTGAAGCAAGTAAAGTGTTAAAGAGGAAAAAGAGTGCGTGTGAATAGGCACACACAGGCAGACTTAGTCAGGCCTTTTTGGAAGTTTGAATCACTTATATGGAGTATTTCTTCTGAGTTTCCTCTGGCCAGTCTTCTTGCTTTGCCTGATTCTGAGACTGTATTTGGTTTATCTCAGGATCGTCCTGTATCCACAATCTCTTAGCCAAGATGGATTCTAGTGAAGAGGCCTGTGGGTAGGTTGACATCACCTACTGTGGGGTGGCACCCCCTCCCTTTTTGACCTCTAAGGAGCCTTTCTGTGTATGTGCTCCTTCTGTGTATGTGCTCCTTCTGTGTATGTGCTCCTTCTGTGTAAGGTCTCCTTGACCTCAAGAACGAGAATTATGTGGTCTCTCTATATTTATCTAGGCAGGACCCAGCTCCTCTCTGCCCCTGCCATTACTGTTAAAGTGTCCATGGAAGGCAAAGTCCAGCTATTTACCCTGTTCCTGTTATTTCTATCTACAAGTATAATCAAGAGGCTGGCTGTAGATGCCTCACCTGGAGCCCGTCTATCTCCTGCCTCAATAGGCATCCCTGCCCAGGAGAGCTACAGTTTGGCCAAACTTGCGCTGATTAGCCAGCCCAAGTGAGTGGTAGGAAGAAAGTGGGGCCCACAACTCTTTTCTTTGTCTTCCTGTGAGGGAGACACAAAGCAGCATTTCTCTGACAGTTAGCACACAAGCACTAGCACAGACTCTGAACCGGCCCGGGGAGGAAATGAGGCAGCCGCCATTGTTCTTGCTTTCTTATACAAAACAGCTAGGCAGTAACTCTGTGCATTATTTTAATTGTTTGATGGTGCTCCAGGGATCCTTAGAGCAGAACTGTAGACTCAAGAAATATTTGGGGAAAACTGGACTTTATTTCAGCTTTGGAGAATCCGGTAGTTGGATCTGTGGGGGAAAGAGACATCTATAGGTTGAGATGAGAGTTAATGACCTCTAAATAGGAAATAATGTGGGAACCTGGTGTGTGAGTGGAAAAACAAATAAATGGCAAAGATTTAAAAAGTAGCATCAAAAGTTCACACTTGATGCAGGAATCAAGGTGGGCTGCTGAAGTTTCTTGATCAGGAATAATACTTTCTAATCCTTACCATATTGTAGTATACATATACTATACATACATACGCATATATGTATACTTTTTTATTTCATTTTAATCACTTTCCTGACTACAACCCAATGAAGTAGATATTGTTAACCCCCATTTTATAAGCATTCAAGCACAGATAGGTAAAGAAAACTGCTCTAGGTTGTATAGCTAACCTATAATGGAGTTAGGATTTGAATCCAGGCAATTGGTTCCAACTTTCAGCCACTGTCTTATGGTGCTTGAAGGGAAGTGCTGGAAGGAACATGATGTGTGGTGATTTTCTGTCATTGAGCTCAGTTTAGTGTAAGGGGTGAGTAGGAAACTTGTCCAAGAAACCTGAAGAATCTTAATAAAAATAATCTTGTGCAAATGAAAGCTCAGTTTCCTGCCATGTAAAATTATATAAGATGCAGGTGCAACTGTTTTTAGTACTCTTCAGTGCTAGGCACGTGATAACTATTGTTGCTTGACACAGAAAATAGAAACTGATTAAAACAGGGCTAGAGGAATCACCAGCCTAGTATTTTGGTACACTCTTTCAGCACCCCCTGACATGCTTACATATGCAATACTCTTTTGGTATGTACTGCTTCTTCCCAAATATGTATTGGGATGGTAGGAACCCCCAAGGGACATTGCTTTAAGGGTTTTGCTTTTGTAATTGGCACATAGTGAGGAAGAAGGGATGAGATTTAAAAACAGAAAAATTATAGCAGCTTTGATTAAGGATGTCTTTACACAATGCAGAAATTTTTTGCTTAACTTCTGTATTTATCTATCTGGAGATCTTGATTGTTTACAGTTCAACTTGTTATGTACCAGGCACTGTGCTGGGTGGACACTGCCCTCCTAGAATTTACAGCTGAGGGGAGGACAAGCATGTTGATAAATATGGTAAATATTCTGGGTGTTATGTTGTAGGCCTGTAAAAGGTACAGTGGTGGCCAAAGGGAAGAGACGATCATTTTTGCTCTGGAAAGAGGAACAGAGGGTGAGACAGAGCTGTAAGTGGTGGTATTATTGGGGAAATAACAGTTCAAGGGAAAGGAAGGGTATACAGATAATGTGGGTTCACCTGTCCAAGGTTCACAGTTATATCACAGGTCATTTGAAGGACCACAGAATGAGTGGGAGAAAAACAACATAAGAGGGAGCTGGAAACATAAGCATTGGCCAGAAAACCAAAAGCCTTGATTATGTGGCAGAAGGCTGTTGGACTTCATCCCACAAGCGATGAGGAGTCATTGGGGTTTTAAGCAGCAAACTACACCTGTCGGCTGCTGTTTCAGGAAGGTCACGCCGACCTCAGCTCTCACAAAAGCAGCAAGATTACCAGTTCTATTTAAACCTGTGAAGATGATTCAAGTTTCTTAGAGAAAAGATAGACAAGAGGAACATAACATTATTTGTATGATTTCCTTAAGCCATGAGAAATTATTCTAGATTTCTCTCTAAAGCTATTTGTCTAAGAAGTTTCAGTTGTCCTTGAGACCTCTTTTTTGTCAGTCACACACTTCATAAAAAGAGAACAAAATCCCTTCAAAAAATGTTCCTATCTTCCAAACAGTAGAAAGCCTCTCAAAATTTTCCAGAGTGCTCCTAACTCCCTCTTACCAGGTTATATTTAGCTCAGCTATAGACCTTGACCTTTTCAATAGACTGCACAATATGATATACTAATCAGAACATTTCTTAGTAGACTTGAATGAGGTTAGTGGCCCCAACCCCAGCCCTGTCCACATGCATGCATGCACACACTCATTCATGTTTTGGAGTATTTTGGAAAAACAGCTTTTAAGTTGGTCCAGAACAAGACAGATGTTTTGTGATTTGGGTAACAACATAGGTTTTAAATAGTCTTTATTTCTTTGAGTTTAGGTGAACATAGATTTGCATTTCGTGTTTCACAGGAAATTTCTCTGTTTGAATAATGTTGGCATGTTTATAATAGCTATAAATTTTGGATAGCTCACCCTTGGCTTCTATTTATCAGGTATGTTTTGATTTGCAGGCAGGGTCTACATGCAGAGATTGACCTGTAGGAGTGTAGTGTTCCTCCTAGGAACACAATTCCTTCCCCTTGTTTGTGTCCTCCCCTGACTTTGCTGTACTTTTCCTGTGGATTTATTTTGCTCAGGGAGACATCTGTCATGTAGTCAAGGTACTTTGAATGCAGAATCAAGTTTTTTTCTCCCCCATAAATGCCTCTGCTGTTTATTTATTATTGTAGTATTCATAGTAATAGTAATTACAGTGTTGGTGACAAAATGGGAAAACAAGCATGCCTTCCTATCCTTGGCAACATTAATGCTTAAAAATTAACCTAAACTTGACAATCCTATTTAAAATTTAGGTGTTGGTGATTCTTGGAAATAAAAATAAAGGAAGGTTGCATAATCAGAGGAAATGCTGGTAGTTCTCCCAGGTAAGAGCATGAGAAAAGGAAGAAGGACTCCTTTTGAAAAACACTGGTCTCCAAAAGGAGATTCTTTCTTTATAGAAATGTGGCCAGCTGGCCATTTGCTCCTTTCATGGTGTGCATATCTGAGGTTATTGATATTTCTCCTGGAAATCTTGATTCCAGCTTGTGCTGCATCCAGCCCAGCATTGCTCATGATGTACTCTGCATATAAGTTAAATAAGCATGGTGACAATACACAGCCTTGACATACTCCTTTCCCTATTTGGAACCAGTCTGTTGTTCCATGTCCAGTTCTAGCTGTTGCTTCTTGACCTGCATACAGGTTTCTCAAGAGGCAGGTCAGGTGGTCTGGTATTCCCATCTCTTAAAAATTTTCCACAGTTTTTTATGGTCCACACAATCAAAGGTTTTGGCATAGTCAATGAAGCAGAAGTAGATGTTTTTCTGGAACTCTCTTGCTTTTCTGATGATCCAAAGGATGTTGGCAATTTGATCTCTGGTTCCTCTGCCTTTTCTAAATCCAGCTTGAACATCTGGAAGTTCACGGTTCACATGCTGTTGAAGCCTGGCTTGGAGAATTTTGAGCATTACTTTTGTAATTGTATTGTGCTCTCATCAATAGCCACCATATCTGCTCCAGAACTCTGTTTCACAGTATGGCTCTTCCTGCCTGCTTCTATGCAGTGTTTAAGCCTTGTAGACCTTTTTTCATGGAAGTGATTCTATGTGGAGGTTGAGGGTATGATCTTTGCTGCTGGCCTGGCTGGGCTTGAATCCCAGCTTGACTACTTACTAGCCATATGCCTTGGACAAGTTGCTTAACCGCCTGTGCTTCAATTTCCTAATCTGTAAAGCCCTGCCTAAATAGGCTACAGGGATGAAAGTCGTCCGCAGCAACATTGGAAAGGTATCACGCAGCAAGACATGAACCAAGTAATGGAGATGAAGAATTATAAATACCAGCAAGACCAGTGTGAGTAGCCAGGCTCAAAAAGAGATCAGCATCATAGACAGCTCCATATTAGCCAGCTGTGAGTTCCTTTTCCAGAAAAGAATGGTTGCCTTTATGACTTAACCACTGGAGTGATTTCCTTCTAATTGATTAGGTCTCACCCTGTCCATGGTTGGGCTGTTTGAGATCTTCCAACTTGACAGATGTTGCTGAGGGTCCTACAAGGAGGGTTTAAGTTTACTCAGGGTGGAGTAGGAATGGGAAAGCAACTCTTTCTCCCCTCAGAAAATTTATTTTGGGGACTTACTGTCACTTTTGCATTAAACAATAGAGGTCTGAATCGAGGTTGGAGCCTTATAAGGAACAAATTCAGTTCTTGACCATTTCTAAGAAAGTGCATATATTACCTATAATTAATCTGTGTTATGAAATTTATGTATATGTAGACTTTATAATTGATATATCTTTAAGTGTAGCATATTTTTAAGGTTAATGATTGTAATCTAATGAATCCAATGATGAAAATTACCATCTCCTAATTTTCTTCTTTCTTAAGCTAGATTTTTATAATCTCGAAATATGGAAAAATACATAAAGCTTATGTTTCAGATCCTGGTTCACCCTTTTATTAGCTGTGTGACCTGGGCATCTACTTAATTTCTCTGTTTTAGCTTTCCTTCTTTAAATGATTATGTGAGTGGTACGTATTTTGTGTGTTATTTTGAAAATTGGATGTATTCATAAAGCACTTAGATTTCTGCCTCATTAAACATTAATCTGTATTATAATTATGATTATTTATATATTAGATTTCTTTATTGTAAGGTGCCTGTCCACACTTTCAGCTTGGTTTGTAGCTTTCTACCATGTTATTTTGACCCTGAATCTAAACTAAGAATTCAGGTCTTGTTCTATAAATGTTTTGCAATATCCTTGCCCAAGAGAAACAACATTTCACATTCTCAGAGTTCACACCTTTTGAATTGAAGCCAGAGTTTGGCCTTCAGATTAATAACTCAGGGCAGAAAGTAGCGCACAGAAAACTGTGTTGTAACACAAGAATATGCTCTCCTCTGCTGCTTTGCACCTGTCTTTGATAATAAGTTATAAAGGACCCAACATCCTCAGCCTAGATAGAGTTAGGTCCTTTCCTAACATAGATGGGAAGGAATGACTTGAGACCATTTGCTACTTCTTAACCTTTGAACATCTTTCAGAAAATTTTAACCCTAACTCTCCCCATTCAATATGAAACTGCCCCTAGGCCCTGTGAATTTAGGAGTGTGAATCTAAAATGTAAGTGGCTTGAGGTCACCTTGTTCTCATTTCTCATTTCAATTTAACTTTTGTTTTGCTGTACCTAACTGGGATGTATCACATTCTTCATGAGACTAAGGCAATTTACAAATTAAAACCACAGAATATTGAGATTATTTCATACCCTAAAAAATAATCAAATCCCTTCTGTTGCCATATTAACATCCCAGCTGTTATTAACATCATTTTGTGCTGAGAAGTAAACACTGGAACTTAATTAGTCCAGGCTTGGAGGAATCTTCCTTTTCCAGTAACTAGTGTCTGGGCAGACTGACTAGAGGCTCAGGTGTTGACTGTGTGAATGTGAACTACTGTGGATTGTGTATTCATTCTCATTCACTGTGTCCCCTAGTATTCACCTGTAATGTCTCTGTTCCAGAGTTCTTTCCATATGATACCTAAGATACTTTATGATGTGTCTATTTCTGGCTGATGACAGTTCATCAGTAAAAAATCTCTGATCTTTTGCACCATACTTTATATCGTCCATCAGTCTTACAATGAGTTATTCTTGTCTATTTAATTTTGATAAATAAGTCAATATTTTTGGTTTTTGTTTGTTTTTATTTTTGATTGTTCTAACCAATCTTAGTTGATTTGACATTGCTGTCTTTATCTAGGAAAAGGACTATAATAACATTATAATTGTTTTCATTAATATTTATTTTTCTTATCATGCCTTCTAGATGTTTTCCAAATCTGACTTGTCATCAGTTCTACATTGTGCAAGGCAACTAACCAAATTTCAAGCTAACAACCTGATTAGAAGATCCTTGGGTTATGTTTTATTGCCTTCAAATATAGCATTTTATATATAAAACTCAATGATTATAAAGAAATCATCTGGCTAAGCAGAAATATTAAAACTGGCATTCAGCCAAGAACTTAATGATTATTAGGTAAATGGAGTTGCAATAATTGATCTTGCTGTCATAGAAGATTTCTAGTAACCGTAGTAACTAGCTACCACTTATGAGTTCTAATTCACCATTAGTATTATATGCTTATTATGTCAGGCATTATGTTCAACACTTCATATGTAATATCTCATTTGATCCTTTCAACAATCCTATGGTATAGCTACTATTATTCCATATAAGAAGAACAGAGAGATAAAGTAACCTGGCCAAAGTCACACACCAGATAGAATAAAGAATTTACACCTTTTTTGTCTAACTTTTGTGTTCATAACCCCTAGGTTATGTGATTTATTGGGTCTGCTTTTACTGGTTGATGTTCAGATGTCAAAATTACAGTCATACGCGGAGGGCGGAAGGCGCGCGCACCCGCCTGGCGCCAGCGGAAACTGAGACTGGGTCCGCGGAAGGGAGTGGGTGCGCCACACCTGGGGATAGCGCGCCCACCAAGCCCCTGGCTGCCTGGACCGCTCTGACGGGGAAGGCACAGAGAGCAGGCGCAGCTTTTCCTTCCGCGCTTTTGTGTAACACCCGAGGGCTGGAACCTCGCGCAGCGCGGGGCGCGCTCCATATAGAACAGCCGGGAGCCTGAGCAGCGCAGACGGAGAAAGCAGCGTCAGCCCCTTCCGGCAGCGCCAGCCCGCCCCTGCAGGGCCAGCCCCTCCCCGCAGCGTCAGCCCCGCCCCGCAGCTCCAGCCCCGCCCCGCAGCGTCAGCCCCTCCCAGCAGCGCAACGGAACTAGCTACCTGAATAAGAGTCCGCCTCCGGCCGCCTGTGTCAGGGCGGAAATGAGCCTCTGAAGAGACCGGCAAACAGAAGCCAAATAAACAAAGGGAACCTCTTCAGAAGGGACTGGTGCAACAGATTAAAATCCCTGAAGAAAACACCGACTTCACCGGAAGGGCCCTGTAGATATCGAGAAGTGCAAGCTGGAACGAGGAGCTATCTGAAACTGAGCCGAACCCACACTGACTGCAACAGCTCCAGAGAAATTCCTAGACATATTTTTACTTTTTTTTTTTTTTTTCTAAGTAAGGAAAAAAAAATTTTTTTTTCTTTTTATATTTTTTCTTTTTTCTCTTTTATTTTCCTTTAAAATTCCCTATTACTCCCCCATTACTCCTTAACTTTCATTTTCATAGATTTTTACGATTTTTTTAATTAGGGGGAAAAAAAAATTTTTTTTTTCTTTCTTTTTTTTTCTTCTCCTTTTTCTTCTTTTTTTTTTTCTTTCCTTTTTCTCTTCTATTTTCTATTTTTCTTTTTCTCTTATTTCTTTTAAAGTCCTCTAGTACTCCTCTACTACTCTTCATTTTCATCTTCACTACACTATAACCTTACAAAAAAAAAAGAGAAGCCCTATCTTAAAACCGAAGATTATTCCCTCCCAATCTTGACTCTCTGTTTTCTACCTCAGAACACCTCTATTTCCTCTTTTCCCCTTCTCTTCCCCATCCAATTCTGTGAATCCTTGTAGGTGTCTGAGATACGAGAACACTCTGGGAACAGACAGCTGCGTAGATCTGTCTCTCTCCTCTTGAGTCCCCCTTTTTCTCCTCCTGCTCATCTCTATCTCCCTCCTCCCTTTTCTCCCTCCTCCCTTTTCTCCTGTTCATGTAACTCTGTGAACCTCTCTGGGTGTCCCTAACAGGGGAGAATCTTTTCGCCATTAACCTAGAAGTTTTATTATCAGCGCTGTATAGTTGGAGAAGTCCTGAGACTACAGGAAGAATAAAACTGAAATCCAGAGGCAGGAAACTTAAGCCCAAAACCTGAGAACACCAGAAAACTCCTGACTACATGGAACTTTAAGTAATAAGTGACCGTCCAAAAGCCTCCATACCTACACTGAAACAAACCACCACCCAAGAGCCAATAAGTTTTAGAGCAAGACATACCACGCAAATTCTCCAGCAACACAGGAACATAGCCCTGAATGTCAACATACAGGCTACCCAAGGTCACACCTAACACATAGACCCAACTCAAAACTCATTACTGGGCACCCCATTGCTCTCCAAAGAGAAGAAATCAAGTTCCACGCACCAGAACACTGACGCAAGCTTCCCTAACCAGGAAACCTTGACAAGCCAATCGTCTAACCCCACCCACTGGGTAAATCCTCCACAATAAAAAGGAACCACAGACCTCCAGAATACAGAAAGTCCACTCCAGACACAGCCATCTAAACAAGATGAAAAGGCAAAGAAATACCCAACAGGTAAAGGAACAAGAAAAATGCCCACCAAGTCAAACAAAAGAGGAGGAGATAGGGAATCTACCTGAAAAAGAATTTAGAATAATGATAATAAAATGATCCAAAATCTTGAAAACAAAATGGAGTTACAGATAAATAGCTTGGAAACAAAGATTGAAAAGATACAAGAATTGTTTAATAAAGACCTAGAAGAAATAAAAAAGAGTCAATAAACATGAATAATGCAATGAATGAGATCAAAACACTTTGGAGGGAACCAAGTAGTAAGAATAACGGAGGCATAAAGATTTAGGATAAGTGAGATTAGAAGATAAAATGGTTGGAAATAAATGAAGCAGAGAGCGAAAAGAAAAAAGGATCAAAAGAAATGAGGACAACCTCAGGGACCTCTGGACAATGTGAAACGCCCCAACATTTCGAATCATTAGGAGTTCCAGAAGAAGAAGACAAAAAGAAAGGCCATGAGAAAAACTCGAGCGGAGATAATAGCGAAAACTCCCTAAAATGGACGGAAGGAAATAGCCACCCAAGTCCAATGAAAGGAGTTTCCAAACAGGAATAAACCCAAGGGCGAAACCACCCCAAGACACATATTAATCAAACTAAACAAAGATCAAACACAAAGAACAAATATTAAAAGCAGCAAGGGAAAAAAAAAACAAAAAAACAAAGGGATTCCAATAAGGATAACAGCTGATTCTAATCAATAGAAACCTCCAGGCCAGAAGGGAATCGGCAGGAACGTCCTGAAAGTAATGAAGAGAAATAACCTACCAACCTAGATTACTGTATCCAAGCAAGGATCTCATTCAGATATGAAGGAGAACTCAAAAGCTTTACAGAAAGCAAAAGCTGAGAGGAATTCAGCCTAACCAAACCAGCTCTTCAACAAATGCCTAAAGGATGCTTCTCTAGACAGGAAATGCAGAAAGGTTTGTATAACGTGAAACCAAAAACAACAAGTCAATGGCAACGGGACCAACACTATCAATATTACCTTAAATGTAATGGGTTGAATGCCCCAACCAAAAAGACAAAGATTGGCTGAATGGATAACAAAAACAAGACCCCTATATATGCTGTCTACAAGAAGACCCACCTCAAAACAAGAAAAGACACATATACAGACTGAAAGTGAAGGGCTGGCAAAAAATATTTCATGCAAACGGAGACCCAAAAGAAAGCAGGAGTCGCAAAAATACTCAATCAAGATAAAATAGAACTTTCAAATAAAGCTTGTGAAAAGAGAACAAAGAAGGACACTAAACATAATGGATCACAGGATCAAATCCAAGAAGAAGATTAACAATTATAAATATATATGCACCCAACATAGGAGCACCGCAATATGTACGGCAAACACTAACGAGTATGAGAAGAGGAAATTAATAGTAACACAATAATAGTGGGAAGACTTAATACCCACCACTCAAACTATGGATAAGATCAACTAAACAGAAAATTAACAAGGAAACAAACAACTTTAAATGACACAATGGACCAGCTAGACCTAATTGATATCTATAGGACATTTCACCCCAAACCAATCAACTTCACCTTTTTCTCAAGTGCACACGGAACATTCTCCAGAATAGATCACATCCTGGGCCATAAATCTGGTCTTGGAAAATTCAAAAAAATTGAAATCATTCCAGTCATCTTTTCTGACCACAGTGCAGTAAGATTAGATCTCAATTACAGAAAAAAAATTGTTAAAAATTCAAACACCTGGAGGCTAAATAACACGCTTCTGAATAACCAACAAATCATAGAAGAAATCAAAAAAAAAATCAAAATAATGTATAGAAATGAAAATGAAAATGAAAACACAACAACCCAAAACCTATGGGACAATGTAAAAGCAGTGTCAAGGGGAAAGTTCATAGCATTACAGGCTTACATCAAGAAACAAGAAAAAAGCCAAATAAATAACCTAATCTACACCTAAAGCAAATTTAGAGAAGGAAAGAAAATGAAGAAACCCCAGGGTTAGCAGAAGGAAAAGAAATCTTAAATCAGAGGCAGAAATAAAATGCAAAAGAAACTAAAGAGACCCATAGCAAAAAATCACCAAAGCTAAAAGCTGGTTTTTTGAAAAAAAATAAAACAAATTGGACAAACCATTAGCAAGACTCATTAAGAAGCAAAGAGAGAAGAACCAAATTAACAAAATTAGAAAAATGAAAATGGAGAGATCACCAGAACAACACTGAAATACAAAGGATCATAAGAGACTACTACCAGCAGCTCTATGCCAATAAAGTGGACAACTTGGATGAAATGGACAAATTCTTAGAAAAGTATAACTTTCCAAAACTGAACCAGGAAGAAATAGAAGATCTTAACAGACCAATCACAGGCAAGGAAATCGAAAGTGTAATCAAAAATCTTCCAGCAAACAAAAGCCCAGGACCAGATGGCTTCACAGCTGAATTCTACCAAAAATTTAGAGAAGAGCTAACACCTACCTTACTCAAACTCTTCCAGAAAATTGCAGAAGAAGGTAAACTTCCAAACTCATTCTATGAGGCCACCATCAGCCTAATTCCAAAACCAGACAAAGATGCCACAAAAAAAGAAAACTACAGGCCAATATCACTGATGAACATAGATGCAAAAATCCTTAACAAAATTCTAGCAAACAGAATCCAACAACATATTAAAAAAATCATACACCACGACCAAGTGGGCTTTATCCCAGAAATGCAAGGATTCTTCAATATCCGCAAATCAATCAACGTAATACACCACATTAACAAATTGAAAGATAAAAACCATATGATTATCTCAATAGATGCAGAGAAAGCCTTTGACAAAATTCAACACTCATTTATGATTAAAACTCTCCAAAAAGCAGGAATAGAAGGAACATACCTCAACATAATAAAAGCCATATATGACAAACCCACAGCAAGCATCACCCTCAATGGTGAAAAATTGAAAGCATTCCCCCTGAAATCAGGAACAAGACAAGGGTGCCCACTGTCACCACTACTGTTCAACATAGTGTTGGAAGTTTTGGCCACAGCAAAAAAAAAAAAAAAAGAAGTAAAAGGAATCCAGATAGGAAAAGAAGAAGTGAAACTCTCACTGTTTGCAGATGACATGATCCTCTATATAGAAAACCCTAAAGACTCTACCAGAAAATTACTAGAACTAATCAACGAATATAGTAAAGTTGCAGGATATAAAATTAACACACAGAAATCCATTGCATTCCTATATACTAACAATGAAAAAACAGAAAGAGAAATTAAGGAAACAATACCATTCACCATTGCAACAAAAAGAATAAAATACTTAGGAGTATATCTACCTAAAGAAACAAAAGACCTATATATAGAAAACTATAAAACACTGATGAAAGAAATCAGAGGACACAAATAGATGGAGAAATATACCGGGTTCATGCATCTGAAGAATCAATATAGTGAAAATGAGTATACTACTCAAAGCAATCTATAGAT